>NC_057814.1:127704707-127889707 GCF_018294505.1 Triticum aestivum | reverse complement strand
TGTTGACATAAAAATAATAATACTTCAAGCATACTAACTAAGCAATTATGTCTTCTCAAAATAACATGGCCAAAGAAAGTTATCCCAACAAAATCATATAGTCTGGTTATGCTCTATCTTCACCACACAAAATATTTAAATCATGCACAACCCCGATGACAAGCCAAGCAATTGTTTCATACTTTTGATGTTCCCAAACTTTTTCAATCTTCACGCAATACATGAGCGTGAGCCATGGACATAGCACTATATGTGGAATAGAATGGTGGTTGTGGAGAAGACAAAAAGGGAGAAGATAGTCTCACATCAACTAGGCGTATCAACGGGCTATGGAGATGCGCATTAATAGATATCAATGTGAGTGAGTAGGGATTGCCATGCAACGGATGCACTAGAGCTATAAGTATATGAAAGCTCAACAAAATAAACTAAGTGGGTGTGCATCCAACTCGCTTGCTCACGAAGACCTAGGGCATTTTGAGGAAGCCCATCATTGGAATATACAAGGCAAGTTCTATAATGAAAATTTCCCACTAGTATATGAAAGTGATATCATAGGAGACTCTCTATCATGAAGATCATGGTGCTACTTTGAAGCACAAGTGTGGTAAAAGGATAGTAACATTGTCCCTTCTCTCTTTTTCTCTCATTCATTTTTTTATTTGGGCCTTTTCTCTTTTTTTTATGGCCTCTTTTTTTTAATTTAGTCCGGAGTCTCATCCCGACTTGTGGGGGAATCATAGTCTCCATCATCCTTTCCTCACTTGGGACAATGCTCTAAAAAATGATGATCATCACACTTTTATTTACTTACAACTCAACAATTACAACTCAATACTTAGAACAAAATATGACTCTATGTGAATGCCTCCGGCGGTGTACCGGGATATGCAATGAATCAAGAGTGACATGTATGAAAGAATTATGAACGGTGGCTTTGCCACAAATACAATGTCAACTACATGATCATGCAAATCAATATGACAATGATGGAGCGTGTCATAGTAAACAGAACGGTGGTAAGTTGCATGGCAATATATCTCGGAATGGCTATGGAAATGCCATGGTAGGTAGGTATGGTGGCTGTTTTGAGGAAGGTATATGGTGGGTGTATGATACCGGCGAAAAGTGCGCGGTATTAGAGAGGCTAGCAATGGTGGAAGAAAGAAAAGTGTGTATAATCCATGGACTCAACATTAGTCATAAAGAACTCATATACTTATTGCAAAAATCTACAAGTTATCAAAGCAAAGTATTACGCGCATGCTCCTAGGGGGATAGATTGGTAGGAAAAGACCATCGCTCGTCCCCGACCGCCACTCATAAGGAAGACAATCAATAAATAAATCATGCTCCGACTTCATCACATAACGGTTCACCATACGTGCATGCTACGGGAATCACAAACTTTAACACAAGTATTTCTCAAATTCAAAACTACTCAACTAGCATGACTCTAATATCACCATCTTCATATCTCAAAACAATTATCTAGTATCAAACTTCTCATAGTATTCAACACACTCATAAGATTTTTTTTTACTAATCTTGAATGCCTATCATAATTAAAGCAAATTACCATGCTGTTTTGTAGGACTCTCAAAATAATCTAAGTGAAGCATGAGATAACAATAGTTTCTATAAAACAAAACCACCACCGTGCTCTAAAAGATATAAGTGAAGCATTAGAGCAAAAACTATATAACTCAAAAGATATAAGTGAAGCACATAGAGTATTCTAAAAATTTCCAAATCATGTGTGTCTCTCTCAAAAGGTGTGTACAGCAAGGATGATTGTGGCAAACTAACAAATAAAGACTCAAATTATACAAGACGCTCCAAGCAAAACACATATCATGTGGTGAATAAAAATATAGCTCCAAGTATAGTTACCGATGGAAGTAGACGAAAGAGGGGATACCTTCCGGGGCATCCCCAAGCTTTGGCTTTTTGGTGTCCTTAGATTATCTTGGGGTTCCATGGTCATCCCCAAGCTTAGGCTCTTGCCACTCCTTGTTCCATAATCCATCAAATCTTTTACCCAAAACTTGAAAACTTCACAACACAAAACTTAACAGAAAATCTCGTGAGCTCCGTTAGCGAAAGAAAACAAAACACCACTTCAAGGTACTGTAATTAACTCATTCTTTATTTATATTTTTATTAAACCTACTGTATTCCAACTTCTCTATGGTTTATAAACTATTTTACTAGCCATAGATTCATCAAAATAAGCAAACAACACACGAAAAACAGAATCTGTCAAAAACAGAACAGTCTGTAGTAATCTGTAACTAACGCAAACTTCTGGAACTCCAAAAATTCATTCAAAATAGGAAGACCTAGAAAATTTGTTTATTGATCAGAAGCAATTGGAATCAATATTTTATCACGTTCTGGTGATTTTTAACAATTATTTTGGTGAACAGAAAGTTTCTGGAATTTTCAGCAAGACCAAATAACTATCATCCAAGAAGATCCTATAGGTTTAACTTGGCACAAACACTCATTAAAACATAAAAACACATCTAACCAGAGTCTAGATCAAATATTTATTCCTAAACAGAAGCAAAAAGCAAAAAAAACTAAAATAAAATTGGGTTGCCTCCCAACAAGCGCTATTGTTTAACGCCCCTAGCTAGGCATAAAATCAAGGATAGATCTAGGTATTGCCATCTTTGGTAGCAATCCATAAGTGGCCCTCATAATAGATTCATAAGGTAATTTTATTTTCTTTCTAGGGAAGTGTTCCATGCCTTTCCTTAACGGAAATTGGAATCTAATATTTCCTTCCTTCATATCAATAATTGCACCGATCGTTCTAAGGAAAGGTCTACCAAGAATAATAGGACATGAAGGATTGCAATCTATATCAAGAACAATAAAATCTACGGGCAAATAATTCCTATTTGCAATAATAAGAACATCATTAATTCTTCCCATAGGTTTCTTAATGGTGGAATCCGCAAGGTGCAAGTTTAAAGAGCAATCATCAAAATCACGGAAACCTAGCAAATCACACAAAGTTTTTGGAATCGTGGAAACACTAGCACCCAAATCACACAAAGCATAACATTCATAATCTTTAATTTTAATTTTAATAGTAGGTTCCCACTCATCATAAAGTTTTCTAGGGATAGAAACTTCCAACTCAAGTTTTTCTTCATAAGATTGCATCAAAGCATCAACGATATGTTTAGTAAAAGCTTTATGTTGACTATAAGCATGTGGAGAATTTAGCACGGATTGCAACAAGGAAATACAATCTATCAAAGAGCAATTATCAGAATTAAATTCCTTGAAATCCAAAATAGTGGGTTCATTAATATCTAGGGTTTTGATCTCTTCAATCCCACTTTTACCAATTTTTGCATCAACATATAAAAACTCCGAATTTTTGGAACGCCTTCTAGGTAAAGGTGGATCATATTCACTCCCATCATTATCAAGATTCATATTGCAAAACAAAGATTTAATAGGGGACACATCAATAACTTTTAGATCTTCATCTTTATTTTCCCAAAAAAATTCCGGTTTAGCGGCCATCTTATTAACTAAGGTGGCCTGCTTATTCGAAACTTCAGCTATTAATTTCTCAAGATGAGCAATCTGAGATTTCAAACCAACAAATTCTTTAGACATATCATCGAGCTCTTTATTCATATAACCCATAAAGCTTTTTTGTTCCTTAAGCTCGTTTCTAAAGAAATTATTATGCTCAAATTGTAAGACCATAAAACTCCTGACGTTGCTTTCGATCTCTTCTAACCTTTTAAGGTGAAGATCACCAAATCTAGGTAGAGCCATCGTGACAAGCAAGCAAAAAGGAGGCAAACGAAAAAGAGAGGGCGAATAAAACGGCAAGGGTGAAGTGGGGGAGAGGAAAACGAGAGGCAAATGGCAAATAATGTAATGCGGGAGATAAGGGCTGTGATGGGTACTTGGTATGTTGACTTTTGCGTAGACTCCCCGGCAACGGCGCTAGAAATCCTTCTTGCTACCTCTTGAGCACTGCGTTGGTTTTTCCTTGAACAGGAAAGGGTGATGCAGTAAAGCAGCGTAAGTATTTCCCTCAGTTTTTGAGAACCATGGTATCAATCCAGTAGGAGGCCACGCACGAGTCCCTCGCACCTACACAAACAAATAAATCCTCGCAACCAACGCAATAAAGGGGTCGTCAATCCCTTCACGGTCACTTACGAGAGTGAGATCTGATAGATATGATAAGATAATATTTTTGGTATTTTTATGATAAAGATGCAAAGTAAAGAAAGCAAAATAAAAATGACGCCAGAAATAGCTTCTTGTCGGGAGATTAAATATGATGGAAGATAGACCCGGGGCCATAGGTTTCACTAGTGGCTTCTCTCGAGAGCATAAGTATTACGGTGGGTAAACAAATTACTATTGAGCAATTGACAGAATTGAGCATAGTTATGAGAATATCTAGGTATGATCATGTATATAGGCATCACGTCTGAGACAAGTAGACCGACTCCTGCCTGCATCTACTACTATTACTCCACACATCGACCGCTATCCAGCATGCATCTAGAGTATTAAGTTCATAGGAACAGAGTAACGCTTTAAGTAAGATGACATGATGTAGAGGGATAAACTCATGCAATATGATATAAACCCCATCTTGTTATCCTCGATGGCAACAATACAATACGTGCCTTGCTGCCCCTACTGTCACTGGTAAAGGACACCGCAAGATTGAACCCAAAGCTAAGCACTTCTCCCATTGCAAGAAAGATCAATCTAGTAGGCCAACCAAACTGATAATTCGAAGAGACTTGCAAAGATAACCAATCATACATAAAAGAATTCAGAGAAGATTCAAATATTGTTCATAGATAAACTTGATCATAAACCCACAATTCATCGGTCTCAACAAACACACCACAAAAGAAGATTACATCGAATAGATCTCCACAAGAGAGGGGGAGAACATTGTATTGAGATCCAAAAAGAGAGAAGAAGCCATCTAGCTAATAACTATGGACCCGAAGGTCTGAGGTAAACTACTCACACATCATCGGAGAGGCTATGGTGTTAATGTAGAAGCCCTCCGTGATCGATACCCCCTCCGGCGGAGCTCCGAAAAAGGCCCCAAGATGGGATCTCACGGGTACAGAAGGTTGCGGCATTGGAATTAGATTTTTGGCTCCGTATCTGGTAGTTTGGGGGTACGTAGGTATATATAGGAGGAAGAAGTACGTCAGTGGAGCAACGTGGGGCCCACGAGGGTGGAGGGCGCGCCCAGGGGGTAGGCGTGCCCCCCTACCTCGTGCCCTGGTTGATGTCTTGACGTAGGGTCCAAGTCCTCTGGATCATGTTCGTTCCAAAAATCACGTTCCCGAAGGTTTCATTCCGTTTGGACTCCGTTTGATATTCTTTTTCTGTGAAACTCTGAAATAGGCAAAAACAGCAATTCTGGGCTGGGCCTCCGATTAATAGGTTAGTCCCAAAAATAATATAAAAGTATATAATAAAGCCCATTAATGTCCAAAACAGAATATAATATAGCATGGAACAATCAAAAATCATAGATACGTTGGAGATGTATCAATATTCCAACTCCGAGATGCTTGCACCAGTCCATAGATGGAACGCTGGAGCTTGCACATTTTGTTAGCACCTTTAGGATCGACAAAACCTTTTGGTTGCATCATATACAACTCTTCTTTAAGAAATCCACTAAGGAATGTAGTTTTGACATCCATTTGCCAGATTTCATAAAATGTGGCAATTTGCTAACATGATTCGGACAGACTTAAGCATCGCTATGAGTGAGAAAATCTCATCGTAGTCAACACCTTGAACTTTGTCAAAAACCTTTTTCGACAAGTTAGTAACACTACTATCAGCGTCCGTCTTCTTCTTGAAGATCCATTTTATTCTCAATGGCTCACCGATCATTGGGCAAGTCAATCAAAGTCCATACTTCGTTCTCATACATGAATCCCATCTCAGATTTCATGGCCTCAAGCCATTTTGCGGAATCTGGGCTCATCATCGCTTCCTCATAGTTCGTAGGTTCATCATGGTCAAGTAACATGACCTCCAGAACAGGATTACCGTACCACTCTGGTTGACCTACGAGGTTCGGTAGTAACTTGATCTGAAGTTACATGATCATCATCATTAGCTTCCTCACTAATTGGTGTAGGAGTCATAGGAACATATTTCTGTGATGAACTACTTTCCAATAAGGGAGCAGGTACAGTTACCTCATCAAGTTCCACTTTCCTCCCACTCACTTATTTCGAGAGAAACTCCTTCTCTAGAAAGGATCCATTCTTAACAACGAATGTTTTGCCTTCGGATCTGTGATAGAAGGTGTACCTAAATATCTCCTTTGGGTATCCTATGAAGACACATTTCTCCGATTTGGGTTTGAGCTTATCAGGATGGAACTTTTTCACATAAGCATCGCAACCCCAAACTTTAAGAAATGACAACTTTGGTTTCTTGCCAAACCACAGTTCATATGGTGTCGTCTCAACGGATTTTAGATGGTGCCCTATTTAACGTGAATGCAGCTGTCTCTAATGCATAACCCCAAAACGATAGTGGTAAATCGGTAAGAGACATCACAGATTGCACAATATCTAATAAAGTACGGTTACGATGTTCGGACACACCATTACGCTGTGGTGTTCCAGATGGCGTGAGTTGCGAAACTATTCCGCATTGTTTCAAATGAAGACCAAACTCGTAACTCAAATATTCTCCTCCACGATCAGATCGTAGAAACTTTATTTTCTTGTTACGATGATTTTCCACTTCACTCTGAAATTATATGAACTTTTCAAATGTTTCAGACTTATGTTTCATCAAGGTCAGAAAATAACGATACCCGCCGCGAGCCACAACACTCATCGGATCGCATACATCAGTATGTATTATTTCCAATAAGTCAGTTGCTCGCTCCATTGTTCCGGAGAACGGAGTCTTAGTCATCTTGCACATAAGGCATGGTTCGCAAGCATCAAGTGATTCATAATCAAGTGATTCCAAAATCCCATCAACATGGAGTTTCTTCATGCGCTTTACACCAATATGACCTAAACGGCAGTGCCACAAATAAGTTGCACTATCATTATTAACTTTGCATCTTTTGGCTTCAATATTATGAATATGTGTATCACTACGATCGAGATCCAACAAACCATTTTCATTGGGTGTATGACCATAGAAGGTTTTATTCATGTAAACAGAACAACAATTATTCTCTAACTTAAATGAATAACCGTATTGCAATAAACATGATCAAATCATATTCATGCTTAACGCAAACACCAAATAACATTTATTTAGGTTCAACACTAATCCCGAAAGTATAGGGAGTGTGCGATGATGATCTTATCAATCTTGGAACCACTTCCAACACACATCTTCACTTCACCCTTAACTAGTCTCTGTTCATTCTGCAACTCCCGTTTCGAGTTACTAATCTTAGCAACTGAACTATTATGAAATACTGAGGGGTTGCTATAAACACTAGTAAAGTACACATCAATAACATGTATATCAAATATACCTTTGTTCACTTTGCCATCCTTCTTATACGCCAAATACTTGGGGCAGTTCCACTTCCAGTGGCCAGTCCCTTTGCAGTAGAAGCACTCAGTCTCAGACTTAGGTCTAGACTTGGGTTTCTTCTCCTGAGCAACAACTTGTTTGCCGTTCTTCTTGAAGTTCCCCTTCTTCCCTTTACCCTTTTTCTTGAAACTGGTGGTCTTGTTGACCATCAACACTTGATGCTCCTTCTTGATTTCTACCTCCTCAGCCTTTAGCATCATGAAGAGCTCGGGAATCGTTTCCGTTATCCCTTGCATATTATAGTTCATCACGAAGTTTAGTAACTTGGTGATAGTGACTAGAGAACTCTGTCAATCACTATCTTATCTGGAAGATTAACTCCCACTTGATTCAAGTGATTGTAGTACTCAAACATTCTGAGCACATGCTCACTAGCTGAGCAATTCTCCTCCATCTTGTAGGCAAAGCACTTGCCAAAGGTCTCATACCTTTCGACATGGGCATGAGTCTGAAATACTAATTTCAACTCTTGAAACATCTCATATGCTCCGTGGCGTTTCAAAAACGTCTTTGAAGCCCCGATTCTAAGCCGTAAAGCATGGTGCACTAAACTATCAAGTAGTCATCATATCGAGCTTGCCAAACATTCATAATGTCTACATATACTCCTGCAATTTGTCTGTCACCTAGCGGTGCATCAAGGACATAATTCTCCTGTGCAGCAATGAGGATAATCCTCAGATCACGGATCCAATCTGCATCATTGCTACTAACATCTTTCAACTTAGTTTTCTATAGGAACATATCAAAAATAAAACAGGGGAGCTAAACGCAGCTATTGATCTACAACATAGATATGCTAATACTATCAGGAGTAAGTTCATGATAAATTAAAGTTCAATTAATCATATTACTTAAGAACTCCCACTTAGATAGACATCCCTCTAATCATCTAAGTGATCACGTGATCCATATCAACTAAACCATGTCCGATCATCACATGAGATGGAGTAGTTTTCAATGGTGAACATCACTATGTTGATCATATCTACTATATGATTCACGCTCGACCTTTCGGTCTCCAGTGTTCCGAGGCCATATCTGCATATGCTAGGCTCGTCAAGTTTAACCCGAGTATTTATGCGTGTGCAAAACTGGCTTGCACCCGTTGTATATAAACGTAGAGCTTATCACACCCGATAATCACGTGGTGTCTCGGCACGACGAACTTTGGCAATGGTGCATACTCAGGGAGAACACTTGTACCTTGAAATTTAGTGAGATATCATCTTATAATGCTACCGTCAATCAAAGCAAAATAAGATGCATAAAAGATAAGCATCACATGCAATCAATATAAGTGATATGATATGGCCATCATCATCTTGTGCCTTTGATCTCCATCTCCAAAGCACCGTCATGATCACCATCGTCACCGGCGCGACACCTTGATCTCCATCGTAGCATCGTTGTCGTCTCGCCAACTATTGCTTCTACGACTATCGCTACCGCTTAGTGATAAAGTAAAGCAATTACATGACGATTGCATTTCATACAATAAAGCGACAACCATATGGCTCCTGCTAGTTGCCGATAACCCTGTTACAAAACATGATCATCTCATACAATAAAATTTAGCATCATGTCTTGACCATATCACATCACAACATGCCCTGCAAAAACAAGTTAGACGTCCTCTACTTTGTTGTTGCAAGTTTTACGTGGCTGCTACGGGCTGAGCAAAAACCGTTCTTACCTACGCATCAAAACCACAACGATATTTCGTCAAGTTATTGTTGTTTTAACCTTCACAAGGACCGGGCGTAGCCACACTCGATTCAACTAAAGTTGAAGAAACTGACACCCGCCAGCCACCTGTGTGCGAAGCACGTCGGTAGAACCAGTCTCGCGTCAGCGTACGCGTAATGTCGGTCCGGGCCGCTTCATCCAACAATACCGCCGAATCAAAGTATGACATGCTGGTAAGCAGTATGACTAGTATCGCCCACAACTCACTTGTGTTCTACTCGTGCATATAACATCTACGCATAAACCTAGCTCGGATGCCACTGTTGGGGAACGTAGTAATTTCAAAAAAATTCCTACGCGCACGCAAGATCATGGTGATGCATAGCAACGAGAGGGGAGAGTGTCGTCCACGTACCCTCGTAGACCGTAAGCGGAAGCGTTGTGAGAACGCGGTTGATGTAGTCGTACGTCTTCACGATCCGACCGATCCAAGTACCGAACGCACGGCACCTCCGAGTTCAGCACACGTTCAACTCGATGACGTCCCACGAACTCCGATCCAACAGAGATTCGCGGGAGAGTTCCGTCAGCATGACAGCGTGATGACGGTGATGGTGTTGCTACCGACGCAGGGCTTCGCCTAAGCACCGCTACGATATGATCGAGGTGGATTATGGTGGAGGGGGGCACCGCACACGGCTTGGAACAATCAACTTGTGTGTTCTAGGGTGCCCCTCCCCACGTATATAAAGGAGGGAGGGGAGGCCGGCCGGCCTCTCTAGGCGCGCCAAGGGGAGAAGGAATCCTCCTCCTAGTAGGAGTAGGATTCCTCCTTTCCTAGTCCTACTAGGAGGGGGAAGGAAGGAGAGGGGGAGGAGAAGGAAAGAGGGGGCGCAGCCCCTCCCCTAGTCCAATTCGGACTAGGCCCATGGGGGGCGCGCGGCCAGCCCTCGTGGCTTCTCCTCTTTTCCCCTAAAGCCCACTAAGGCCCATATGTACTCCCGTATTCCCGTAACTCCCCCGGTACTCCGAAAAATACCCGGATCACTCAGAACCTTTCCGATGTCCGAATATAGTCATCCAATATATCGATCTTTACGTCTCGACCATTTCGAGACTCCTCGTCATGTCCCCGATCTCATCTGGGATTCCGAACTACCTTCGGTGCATCAAAACACATAAACTCATAATACCGATCGTCACCGAACGTTAAGCGTGCGGACCCTACGGGTTCGAGAACTATGTAGACATGATCGAGACACGTTTCCGGTCAAAAATCAATAGCGGAACCTGGATGCTCATATTGGCTCCCACATATTCTACGAAGATCTTTATCGGTCAAATCACATAACAACATACGTTGTTCCCTTTGTCATCGGTATGTTACTTGTCCGAGATTCGATCGTCGGTATCTCAATACCTAGTTCAATCTCGTTACCGGCAAGTCTCTTTACTCGTTCCGTAATGCATCATCCCGCAACTAACTCATTAGTCACATTGCTTGCAAGGCTTATAGTATGTGCATCACCGAGAGGGCCCAGAGATACCTCTCCGACATAGGGACATGTATAAGTCATGAAGAAAGCAATAGCAATATACTAAATGATCAAGTGCTAAGCTAACGGAATGGGTCAAGTCAATCACATCATTCTCTAATGATGTGATCCCGTTAATCAAATGACAACTCATGTCTATGGCTAGGAAACTTAACCATCTGTGATTCAACGAGCTAGTCAAGTAGAGGCATACTAGTGACACTCTGTTTGTCTATGTATTCACACATGTACTAAGTTTCCGGTTAATACAATTCTAGCATGAATAATAAACATTTATCATGATATAAGGAAATATTAATATAATTTTATTATTGCCTCTAGGGCATATTTCCTTCAGTAGGTTGGCCGTGTGGCGGTGGCTTGGAACCCTAGCCGCCCCACCTTCCCCTGTTCCACGAGCACGCCTTTTATTTCCATTCTCTCTCTGGCGGGGATGAGGCTCTTTGTCGGTTCACTTTCTCGTTCGCTCAAAAGAGAAATTGGTCGAACATTTTTTCACTTACTGTTGGCAAAGTTGGGTGAATACCTCTCAATTTCTAGGACACAAAGGAAAATAGTTGGTTGAGAAGCTGAAAAGGTTAAGATCAGGCTGCTGCATGAATTTCACTACGAGAAGTTGCAGCTTCTTAAGAATTTGGTTTGCCGGAAACACCTTTGATTCATCTTTTAGCTTTCAGAACCAGTGGTTGGCAGTTGAAGTTGAACCAAAAACAACCTAAATACAATGCCCTTTTGTTTAGCTTAGTGGTAAGCTGTCCGGTTCATGAAACCCGAGGGGTTTAGAGTATCTACACGTGCTGTCACCAAATCCGGCCCGTTAAACACCCGCAGGTGTGTCTGGGTGCGTCCGTGGGCACTGACCAGGCACCTCTCAAATAACCCTCTCTGCATCTGAATAGCTCATGTGTGAAATCTTTAAACCATACAAACCATGCAGAAAACATCTACATAGTACGTAGATCAACTAATCCTCGACTACGCTACTCGTTGTCGTCGAAAATGTCCACTATCTCCATTCCGTACTCAAGGTACATGGGGCAGACGCAACTCCGGCTCCTCGTCTGCCTCCGCTTCCACCTCATCGAAGGGCGCGTCGGTTTTCGCCAGTTCTTGCCGGAGGAAGCGCCGATTGGACTCCACATATGCCCCATCCTAGATGGACTCCAGGATGGTTGCCTGCTCCGCTATCTCCGCCGCTTGGGCGACGGCGAACTCCGCCATGGCCTCCTCCACGGTGAAGCCTGAAACAGGCGTCGGCTCCATCGCGTCCGCCCCCTCCATGGGCTCCGGTTGGCGCTCCACCTCCTCATCCTCCGGCCCCGGCAAGTCTGGAGGCAGGTCTGCAGCGGCCCGGGTACCGCGCCTCGCCCGGATCTCCTCCTTGATGTGGAAGCAGCGCTCATGTGTTAGCATAGCGTAAGTGGTCTTCTTTTGCTGGCCATGTCGGACGGAGAGGGAAATGAAAGGTGGAGACGGAGAGAAATGTGTTCCGGCTGGAGGCATGGAGAGGGATCGAGAGGTTGTGGCTAGGGCGGGGGACCCCAACCGGCTTAAATAGCCAATCTTTGGCCTAGCGGCGCCACGCGGTGTTTACACCCCCACTAGAGGAGATGGCTGTCAGACTGTTGGGTTTCCGGCCGATTTCGTGTGGGACCCCGCCGTCAGTCCGATGTGCCGGACACGCCCGGGCCTCCCCACATCTGCCCCATATTTGGGCTGGATATGAGGGGTGCCGGTCAGCCGAGGCGTTTGAGGCCCGTTGACGCTCCCGCGCCAGTGCAGTGCGGACGCCGGAGCTGCCCCTATGTCCACCTTGGACCGCTCCGGTGCCACTTCTCCTCAACGGCGAGGTTGGAGCCTTAGTGGCTGTCGGAGCTCGATATGTCGTTGGATTCGGTTGTAATCGGAGAAGGGAGGGGGGGGCGAGAGAGGACAGTGGAGTGAGCTAGGGTTCTTAGAGGGGACGGATTGGGTTTTTTTGTGGGGACGACATGGGGTCGGTGGTGTGCCGGGCTGACGTGGTGGACATGCCCGGGCCGCCCCATATTCTTTCTACATTTGGGCTCGATAGGAGGGGTGCCAAACAGCCCGGCCGTTTGAGGCCAGTTTGAGGCCCCCGGGTGAGTCGGTTTTTTGACCGGTCAGTGATCGGTGTGCCCGCCCGGATGTTTGAGACAGGTTTGAGGCGTTGGCTGTAGATGCTCTTTTGTGGACATCTTTCTTCCAAAGCATGAATCGAGATCAAAAGGGCATTGAGCTCCCACTATGTTGTCATGAGGAGCCTATCAAGTTTTTCAAAATTCAACGAAAATATGGTTACTGTCATAGACACGAAATATACTAATTTCAACGCACGCCGATGGATGCAGCACAGATGTATAGCGAGAGAAGACTTCAAAATGCTCTTGGGAGATAGCGAGTCTGCTTCATTTATTAGCCGCCCTGACGCAAGACGGGGAGCAGGTGAGGTCAAGCAGCACGAGAAATGAAACCCGCGACGCGGTCCAACATCTCGGCGGCCGCCTCCGTCCCCGGCCGCATGAGATGGAACACGTGGTCCTGCCCCGGCGTGTCCACCAGCTCGGCCTCGCCGCGCCACCCGCTCGCGAGCAGCGCCGCGTGGTACGCCCGCCCCTTCACCGCCAGGAAGTCGTCGCCCGCCACGGCCACCATCGCCCTCTCGCACGGCAGCGCCGCGAGCCGCGGCGCCGCCTCGGCGCACGTCGGGCAGAACCTCGGGTCGTCGACCCCGGCGTCGGGGCGCGCGCACATGAACCGCCACTCGTTGCGGATCCTGACCTCGAGCGCCGGCGCCATGGCGTTGGTCGGGTCCCAGAAGTAGGGGTGCACCAGCAGCACGCCGACGATGGCCGCGCACGGGCGCGGGAGCCCCTCGGCGGCGGCGCGCAGGGCGACGTTGTGCGCGATGTTGGCGCCCGCGCTGTCGCCGGCCAGGAACACGCGGGACGCGTCCCCGTGCGCCGCGAGCCACGGCTCGGGGCCTCCCGGGGCGGAGCCGGCGACCGCCCACGCGAGCGCCGCCCACGAGTCGTCGTAGGCCGCGGGAAGCGGGTGCTCCGGCACGCGGCGGTACTCGGCGGACACCGCGAGGACGCCCGCGCGGGCGGCGAGCGCGTTCAGGTAGCGGTGGTACGTCGGGGAGGCCGCCGTCTCGACCATGAACCCGCCGCCGTGGAAGTACACGAGGACGGGCAGCTTCTTGCCTTCGCCCCCGGACGCGGCAGCCGCCGGCGGAAGGTAGAGGCGGACGGAGACGCCGGTGGCTGGGTCGATGACGACGTCCTTGGACGCCACGCCCGTGGAGGCGTCCAGGGACGCCGGCACGGTGTCGGTGCCGAGCAGGCGCTCGATGCGGCCGCTCTTGTACACGCGGATGAACGGGAACAGCTCGGTCTCAACCACGTCGGCGGCGGCGCTGGAGGCCATTCCGGCGGCGGGCGCGCTCTGCGAGGTCGAGCCTGTGGCCTGGAGCGCGGTGCTGGCGCAGGACAGGTGAAGCAGAACAAGCAGGGGACGAGCCATTTTAAACCGAACAATTTCGAAATTTAGTATTCGAGCTGGTAGCGCAGATCGCGTGGAACGGGACGGGGTGGCCTAGCCGTTGGTACGCGCCGGGCGCACGGGTTTGTTGTTCCGGCCACCCCCGTTGCTGCACCCGCACTGCACGTCTGCACTTTACAGGCGAGCAGTGGCTGTTATGTGGTGGTTCACGGTGATATAGAGATAGAGAGTGCTTGTCCGGCACCATGCATGAACAGGATTGGGTTGATAACGACGAGGATGGCAAACAAGTCAAGCAAGGTGGTTCGAGCTAGCATGACGTGGACGGCTGGAAGCACACGTGTCTGTTGTATGTGTAGCTTGCGTGACGCTGTTTTTCTGCTAATAATTCACGGTGCATCGGTGATACCGCACCAGGAAAAAGATTGGGTTGCTAACAAACCAAACCAACCCGCAGTTGGATGATTAATAGGACAGTGATATCTTCAGCTCACCAGAGTTCTAGCCCTAGGCGGCGATGTGCGTCCGGTGAGAATCTCGACTCGAACTCATATCTTCTAAGTTCTAATTTCAAAGTCCGTTGTAATAGTGAGTATTTATTTATTTGCTTTCAAACTGAAATAGTGAGTTGGTGCTATGAGCCGTGGGTTTGATGTGGACATTGTGGGTTGTGGCGGGTTGTGTTTGATGTGGACCTCGCCACTTCTCTATTGACATCAAGAGTATAAAATCCTCTCACTAATTATTATGGGTGTCTATCAAGATGGATGATACGTACTCCTTTCTACAAATTCTTGAGGGTATTTGATCGATGGCAACATGTGGATGCTCAATCAATACAAGCAATGGTCCGTGCGCCTAGAGATGCATGCATGCAATTAATTGTGGCACCCATCTCATCACACCCGTCGTGGCCTTGCACCATCTTCATGCATCATCTCCTATTTAAAGCAATGACCACTTTCTAAGCATCCAAGCCAAGCATATCTCACTGGAAGCCAGTGGCGGAGCTAGACAAGATTGAATGGAGGGGCGGCAATGCGAAAATACAGTTTCTAATGAGGGCAGAGGGTCTATTTTTTTTCCTTCACTAAATTCGTCCAGGCTGGGGGGGGGGGGGGGGGGCACCGCCCCTGCAGTCATGCACGTAGTTCCGCCAATGCTGGAAGCAACATCTTTTCGAATGGACATGTGGTGTGCATTCATGGATGGACAGGGTGTCACCCATGCTATTGGACGAATGACTTCGTTGAGGGTTTCTTCAATCATGGATGACAAACTTTCTAGCAGTTGCGCTAATCCTTCTTGCCATCATGGTTGCAACCGCATCGGTGAGAGCCACCACCCGAGAAATCCATTAACGCCATGGACTCCTCCGTCCAGGAAGGTCCTTGATGATGTTGTCTCCCCACCGTCCAAAAGATATCAAACGAAATATTCGTGTTCAAGAAGAAAGGCGACGCCCTCACCTCACTCGTCGAGGTTGATGGGGACGAGAAGAAAACTGTTGCAACTACCATTGCCTATAGGATGGCCGCTGATGTAGTCATTGCCACCGCGCCTGCTGCAAGATTGCCGTGATGGAAGATACCTTTCAAATAGACAGCTCGTCCCATAGCATGAGTGTCACTCCTTCCCTAAAAGCACAACACCATGACGACAAGAAGGATTAGTGCGACTGCGATGAATATCTTCTCCATGGAAAACACAGAACGACAATGAATGGATTCAAAAATCCCAAGGAAACCTCTTGCTTCATCCATCACCATAAACTTTGTGGTGTCCTCTACATTGGGTGCTCTCAAGTACTCTTCTCCAAATAAATAAATCAAAGTCTTAGGCAATTCTCTTCGGTCCCGATGGCGGTGTGTTCTCCAGTCTAAATCATAGGCCCGGAAAGGGCACAAAACATGAATTGATTTTTCTCTTCTTACATAGAGAAAACAATTTTAGGTAAGATCCTTAAAAATTTAAATATGATGAGGAATATGATTAAGCAATCTCTCAGTGTGATTGTTATCTGTATGTTATAGTGACTTTTTAAAAGGAAGGTATCTACTCCACTAGAGAAGTTGTGAAACATGTAAAGTAAAGCAGCGTCATTTGTATATAGTTTCTTGAGCCAAACCAATCGCGTTTACTTGGTAGAGATTGTCCATGCGTGAAAGCGTGGGCCCTTTAACCGTGTCTAAGCTTCTGATGGATCGACACAAAAGGACCCCCAAGCAAATAAACAACTGGCAAATAAAACCTACAAAGGAAACAATGCAGCAAATCATATCTACTTCTAGTCCCTGCAAAATACTTATGATACTACATCACTAAGGCTAAGTTCTTTAGCAATTCATTCGAAAACCCAAAGGCAAGGGCCAAGAACTAAGACAATTTTCATTAAACAGAAAAGAAGATTTAATCTTTTATATGTGGAAACCAAATCGAAAACCTTATGTTACCGGTTTACGAAAAAAACAGGCTACATGACTTCTGTGTGTATGCAACAAATATGACTTCTTAAATCAACTGGCTACATGTCATATAAATATTACTTTCTAAATCAACTGGCTATGTATCATATGTTCATATGCTTTTTCAATCCCTAGGAAGCTAGTGACATGGAAAAGATAACAGGTGGTTTACATCCATCAACAAATAAGACGGTAAATATAGCACAGATGAATCCACAGGCCACCGCACTCTAAAAATATCTCTACCTCGCAAAGAATGGGGAAATACAAGAATAAACTTGAATCATGTGTTCCTTTTTTTCTTGCTCTAAAGAGGATGTAACCAGCAGTAGTCCTTCCAAAAAGGACAAACTTGAGCTACCGAATAGTCTTAAGGATAATAAGTAAAGGAAAACAAATGCTACTATGAGAACCTTTAACTCGTAGGTGTTGGCACGCGAAATAGCCGCGCAACACCAGGATAACCGTCGTGCTTTCGTGACGACGAACGATTGCTTTACAGGCAAAGCAACAAAGATTTCCTCGTTTTCGTGGAGGAGAACCGGCCGCTTTCCAGCGCAAAGCAGCAAAGATCGCCAAACCCTAGGGCTGCTAGGGCTCGGCCGAGAAGAACGACAAAGATAAAAGACGTACGTGAAAAAGTAGTTTGTATTGATAGATCGATTGTTTTCTTTTTTCAATCGGCCACGGCCTTACATATATATGGCACGCTGGACTTGGCGTATAAGATTACAACTCTGAAGCTAAAACCGATCAGGACTGGCCTTTCTTGATTCGGTTACCATGTAGCATACGTCTAAAAAAATATACTTGCCAATCTAAGTACGTAGCAAATCTAGGCCATATCCACGTACATGCACTCTTGTATATATGAATAAAGTATTCTGGCCACGTCGCCATCACACTAAATATAGTGGCTAAGCATATGTATAAATACCTTGAGCCCACAAAGAAAATATTTAAATATTCCGGCAACGTCGCAAATCAAACTGGATAATGGCCATAAGGACTAAGCACACTTCTTCATATACGTAGATATATATCACTTGCATATATCACTTGCATGCATCACGCCCATGGTCCAGTATAGCATATGATTCTTCATAGAACTTGTATCTTCACCTTCCATGAAAATTCCTGTGGGAATACTTTAACAATTCATTAATCGGTCAGCTTGACAAATCATTGATTTAATTTGGCTCATCATATACTAAGTAGCCAAATTATACCATCAACACATGCCCCCTGTTTTTGGTACAATTGTATTGACCAAAAATACTAGAGCAGTTACCGTAGGATGAAGCCGATCATTGATCATATCATTACTGAGGGCGATGTCCGAAGATACATCGGCCAAATTTGCTTAGGGCGATACTTGGAATAACATATCGGCCACAACATGTTCAGGCCTCCTGCCACATGCTAGGATAGTACTTCTTCAAATATTTTCCATTGAGAGCTTTCGATAACTTATCTCCCGACTTTCGGCGTCGAGCAAACGACGGCTTAAGTATGCAATGATGTATTCTTTCCCGCTGACCTCTTGCGCCAACACCGCACCGATCACCATATCTTCTGCAGCAATGTACAGCCTGAACGGCGCACCGGACTTAGGCGCCCGCAATATTGGAGGATTCGACAAGCATCGTTTTATATAATTAAAAACATCTCGTTGCTCTTCCCCCCAAGTAAATTCGGCTTCATTCTTTAGCCGAAGTAAAGGAACAAACGATTCAATTTTCCCTTACTTTTCTGATCGGCTTTCATGTTAGCTTTGATAAATGTAGGCCTCGGAATACTTCCATCACCAATATCAATTTCTTCAAGTGGATCAGCCGATGAGAATCCCTGTCCAAGCTTTTCCATGTTATCAAAATCTTCAATAGTTTCATGCATATCGTTCTTTCCGGAACGATACTCCTCCGTGCGTCTTTGCAGCCACTTAATACTGTCGTCTTTATTCATCATTTATATAGATAAATCATTAAGCCGAGCTACATTAGCCGGCTGTGCATTTATAGGTACAAAACCATCTCTACCAATACTGACATAATCATAGTCCGATAAATCCCTACCGGTCAAACATCGCATCTCACCGTGTTGCCAATCAACCGGCGCATCCGTCAAAACAATGCATGAAGAATTATCGGCCTCAATCACCTCCACATCATCATTAACCCACTAAATTAAGCACTGATGTAAGGTAGAAGGGATGCAACAATTTGCATGAATCC
Organism: Triticum aestivum; assembly: GCF_018294505.1. Lineage (NCBI taxonomy): Eukaryota > Viridiplantae > Streptophyta > Magnoliopsida > Poales > Poaceae > Triticum > Triticum aestivum. Next base: position 127,870,630 of record NC_057814.1, on the reverse strand, counting down.
AGTCGCGTCCCAATAGAATATTATACCGGCCTTTGACATCAACAACAAAAAACGCAGTCGGCAACGTTTTGCTTCCGACTGTGAGCTCCATAGAAATAACACCCTTAGCCTCGGACAATTCTCCTGAGAATCCACTAAGTCCCATATTGGTCTTCATTAACTCGCTCTCTTTTCGGTTCAGTTTAGAAAATACCGAAAATGACATAATATTAACACCTGCACCGCCATCAACAAGCATGCGCCCAATAGGCTTACCATCAATGTGACCTCTGATAAATAATGGCTTTAGGTGCTGCCCATGCTTCTCTGGTTTCTCAAATGTAGCATTCTTTGGACCAAGAACAAGTTCAGCAATTTCAGCCTCGGGCGCGCGAAATTCAGCAGGCAACGCGAACACCATATTAACATCCATATCAGTTGGTACATCTTTATTATTCTCTGAATTTTCTGCAATAATGGTGTCATCCGTATTTTTATTTTCCTCCGCTGCGATGCGCTTCTCCTTCCAAGTCTTTGTAGGTACCATTGGTTTATCCAGATTGAACCATCTATCGCGCTTCTTCTCAGCTATCTCTTCCTTTATTTCCAATGTCCGCAGTCGCTGTACACGTCGTTTCTGAGTGTGAGTAAGTCCATTCGGGCACCACTGAGGTGCTGGTTTAGTCCCTGACGCGACTGACTTAATTTGGCTGCCCCCCGGGTACTTTGGCCTGTACTGGCGTACTTCTGTTTTTCGGCGAACATTTTATCTCTAGCCGAAAAACTTCATTGTTGATCATATACGTTAATAGCATTAAACTTCTGGCCGCGTACATTGCTTGAATCCCAACGTACATATATACTAGTATTAGACTTGATACCTTTGTACGCTCCTGGACCATAACTTCCCATGACCAGATCAACTTGTGAGCTTGCCGATTTAGACATTTGACTAGTACGTGAAGATACCACAAATGGCTTGTCTGATTGTGCATGCATGCTATGCCCAGAACCAGTTTTTTCTTCACATTGATTAGGTCGACCCATTGGCTGCACCTTCACACCATTGTTTTCCTCTGTACTAACAATTTCCTTTGGGATTGATCTTAGTTCAACATCATTGCTTGATTCTGCGCTATTGAGAACAACCTCATCTGATTGATGTTCCACCACTTTCAGCCTGGCACCAAAATCATTTGGACATTTTATTGGTTTAGGTTCAGCATGCTTCACCGGCATCCATACTCGCTTGTGGTCGCCCTTATAGTTTTTGCCCTCTGCATTGCGTACTGGTGATCGACTTCCTCGAATCTCAATGGCGTCACGTGACTTAGCTCCTTCATTAAACCGAGCTCTTTTCTCATGTACACTTGATATGAACATAGGCATTGGCGGGATCCATCCCGGCTGAAAATAACCTGCCGGCCCTGTAGGATATGGCGCCCAAGGATTAAACCCCCATGGAGGAAACTGCGGATACATAGAAGGTGCACAACCCCAATATGTCGGCTCCATTACAAAATACGGCTGTTGGTCATATGCACTTCCTTGCCATTGCTCATGACTGCGAGGTCCAGAAGGAGATCTAGGACGCTTATTACCTCCGAGCCGATTAAACACATTGCTGGTCTTGCGTGAGGTATATTTTTCCAACAGCATGCTAACTGTCGGCTTTGGCCTTGGAGCTTGTCTCCTCCCTTCGTTGACTTTCCACACTTCTATTTCTGGATTTTTTGGTTTGATCATCCTTGGAGGAGCACTGTTATCAACAACGTTTTTCTCTCTTGCGGATTCGGTCTGATCCGACCGAATAAGCATTTTTTTACTCTCAAGCTCGGCCACATTGATAGGAAAAGGGTCGCTGTCGAGCTTCATCTTAGAACCTTCTGTAAATGTCAATCGTCCTTCATTGATGGCCGATTGCACCTGTCGACGAAACACGTTATAATCATTAGTAGCATGAGAAAAAGAATTGTGCCACTTACAATAAGCTCTTCTACCCAATTCTTCTGGAGGTGGAATTACATGACCCTCCCTCACTCTAATTAATTTATTTTGCAGTAACATATCAAAAATTCTATCACACTTGCTTACATCAAAAGTATATTTAATTTCGTCTCTTCTAGCAGGTGTAGGTTTCAAAGCAGAACATGCAAAAGGTTTTGACTTTGGCGCTTGAACCCATTCGGCTACACATATATTAACATCATCCTCACTAGCCGAATCACTATCATAATCTAAGGCATTAACCGCATGATTATCTCTCTCTTTATTTCTGTTATGTTTAAACCGGCTATATTGTTTAATTTCCTTAGCCCGGTTTTCTTGCGCCAAAGCCTTCTGCAAAACTTGGTTAACATCTAAAAATTCTTGCCCTTCTAGTTTATCCTTAATATGAGCGAGTAAACCCGAAAAGGCAAGATCGGCTAAGTCCTTTTCGGCTATGGTCAAGCTGAAACATCGGTTTTTGACATCCCTAAACCTCCTAATATAATCATGAACATGCTCATTATATTTCTGCCTAACCATAGTTAAATCTGAAAGCCGAAGTTCTGTTTCACCGCTATAAAAATACTCACGAAATTTTTGCTCCAATTGTGCCCATGTTGAAATAGAATTAGGAGCAAGCGATGTAAACCAAGTAAATGCAGTACCGGATAGAGATAAAGGAAATAATTTTAATCTAAAAACATCCGATGTGCCGACCTCGCTGCATTGTGCTAAAAATTGTCCTACATGCTCAAAAGTAGATCTACCATCTTCCCCCGTAAATTTAACAAAATCTAGAATTCTAAAACCACGAGGATATGGTGTCGAGTCAAAGTAATCAGGGTATGGTTTTTGATATGCACGTGCTCTACCCTTAGGTTCTAAACCAAATTCTCTAAATATACTAGCAAGCTGATCCTTAAAATCATCATTCGGCTGTAGAGAACTAGTTTGTGGATCAGATGGAACATAAGCACGTGGCGGAAGCTCCGGCAACGAAATTTGAGCATGTGAAGTTTGCAATGGAGACCCACTAAAGTATGAATCGGGTAACGGCCCATACGGAACCCGCGGCAGTGGTGGCGTACTATATGCCACTGTCCGATAACTAGGTTACTGCAAATTAGAATTAAAACCAAAACTTCGGTTATTGCTATTGTGATTTTGTGGAACCGAAGTCGAACCGATAGGAGCAGTAGTACGAGGAATAAAATTATTAGCCGAAGTGCCCACATAATTCCGGCCATCCAGATTATTGTTTAAAGGGACGTGAGGCTGCATAGCATTAGCCGATGCACTAGGCGTATGTATATTACTTGGCAAATTGTTAAATCTGCTACTGTCTGGTGGCATCGTTCTTTTTCCAGAATACTCATCATTGACTTGCACTAATGATTAGACAATTTTCAAGATCTTTATTAAACTGCACCTTAAATTCTTCAAGTCTATTAGCTACTGCTCGAGTAATTGTACGTGTCGTATTTTCCATATCAGAACCATATTTACTAGCTACGGACACATCAATTAGATGAGCAATTTCTTCAGTTGAGTTTTTTACCTGAGCATTGGAAGGGCTCGGAACTACCTTTTTGACGACGCCGTTCCTCGTCTTCGCGTTATCCAGCCAACTTCAGCTTCAACCTTTCAACCTTTTCTTTCTCAAGCTCCTCTTCAAGATCGCGCCGAACATCTTCCGACAGATCGTCGAGTGTGACGGCGATGACGTTCTCCGGGTCGATGTCGCTCCCGTTCTTGGACTCGGTACTCATCGTGTAGCTCTTCTCTTCTCGTCCCCAGCGGAGTCGCCAATTGTGTTGGCACGCGAAATCGCCGTGCAACACCAAGATAACCGTCGTACTTTCGTGACGACGAACGATTGCTTTCCGAGCAAAGCAACAAAGATCCCCTCGCTTTCGTAGAGGAGAGACGACCACTTTTCAGCGCAAAACGGCAAAGTTGAACCAAACACTAGGGCCGCTAGGGCTCAGCAGGAAAAGAACGACAGATAAAACATATGTAAAAAAGTAGTGTTTGTATTGATAGATCGATTGATTTCTTTTTTCAATCGGCCACGGCCTTACATATATATGGCACGCTGGACTTTGCGTATAAGATTACAACTCTGAAGCTAAAACCGATCAGGACTAGCCTTTCTTGATTCGGTTACCATATAGCATACGTCTACAAAAAAATATACTTGCCAATCTAAGTACGTAGCAAATCTAGGCCATATCGACGTACATGCACTCTTGTATATATGAATAAAGTATTCCGGCCACGTCGCCATCATACTAAATATAGTGGCTAAGCATATGTATAAATACCTTGAGCCCACAAAGAAAATATTTAAATATTCCGGCAACGTCGCAAATCAAACTGGATAATGGCCATCAGGACTAAGCACACTTCTTCATATACGCGTAGATATATATCACTTGCATGCATCACGCCCATGGTCCAGTATAGCATATGATTCTTCATAGAACTTGTATCTTCACCTTCCATGAAAATTCCTGTGAGAATACTTTAACAATTTATTAACCGATCAGCTTGATAAATCATTGATTTAATTTGGCTCATCATATACTAAGTAGCCAAATTATACCATCAACAGTAGGCACTTCTATACTGCCTTCACAGAATAAAAGCTTCTACATGTTGCAATGCTGTGAAGACAGTTAGATCTTCTACTCCCTCCGATCCATATTAATTGACGCTGGTTTAGTACAATTGTACTAAACCAGAGTCAATTAATATGGATCAGAGGGAGTAGATTTTTTCTCGGTTCTAGACCCAATGACTTGTATGATAAGGTGACTGTATGATAAGGTGACTGTATAGAACAAAGCGCCTTATCACCTGCTGTTGAACTTGCACTCTCCACTCTTTCCACTTGACAACCAAGTGACAAGCAGGATCCATGCTTTATGATACATGTTTCAACCAGGACTAAATGTTTTTCTCCTATTTCTAAATGTTGAAAAGAAAAAATGCTCTGAAATTCGAACCAATTATGCAAAACAAATCAGACTGAGGTACTTTCAAGCAAAGATTACTCAGTACCATTTTCTGAAAAAATATCACCAGAGATGCAAAATGTCAACAAGGATTAATTCACAGGGTGTAGTCTAAGAAGTCCCTACATGAAAAGGAAGCTGCATTGCTCCAAGTTCAAATGCCGAGTCAAAAAAATCTGCTGCTTATATGTGAAATTAGTAAAGAGAATAGAACAGACATCCATGGAGAAGGAAATGCTACAAAGGGAAAAGGAAAAAAAATGAAGAAGCCGAATTGTGTTATTTATTCAACCCGAAAATTGTGCCAGATAATTCAAATGGCAGATTAGGCCAGATGCACAAGCACACCATCCACAAAAACAATGCAAACCAATGACTCCATATCGCAGAGGGGTACAAAATGCCAATGTTAATACTCCAACTTTCCAAAGTGCACCTGATGACAATTCCAACTTGGCATCAGTATTCCAAGTTGTCAACAGAGCAAGGCGATTCTACCTTGCGGTTCGGTGGTGTTGCTGTTTGCTCCGAAATCATGCAGCTTCTGCGGTATCTCAGAGGAGACTTTCTGCTTCAGCTCCAGCAGCAGCTCCCTCCGCGTCTTCCCCTCTCTCGCAAACACCTTCTGTAGATTCCTCACCTGATAACACCCAAGGCCAAATCCCAAACGGAGAAGGTCAGATAACTACTGATTCAGAATTGATGGTTTTCAAAAGCTCGACTGGAGAATGCGAATTGACCAAGCAGTGCCCAGTTGCTCAAACCATGGCACAGCACTGCAAGACGGTTATGCCGAAAATGCTCTCGATGTTTGCATTGCGATCGGCCACGGGAGCGGGGGATTTGAGGTTTGGGGTGCAACGAGTGGCGGTTAAGTGGTGGTAACCTCACTCGGCATGACGGTGACACGAACGAGCAACGACTCTCAAAACTTTTCTTGAGAAAGCTATCAAACTATCAGTGCTGTATTTCCCGGTAGTCTCTGCAAGTATCGAAGTCTCTGCAAGTTAAAGGTAGCAAAGTAATATGCTAAAGCATAAAAGCTTCTACATGTTGCAATACTGTGCAGACAGTTAAATCTTCTAGAATTCTAGGTTCTAGCCCCAATGACATGTAAGATAAAGTGATCGTATTGACCATTTCATAGAACAAGCGCGCCTTATCACCTGCTGCTGAACATGCACTGTCCACTCTTTCCACTTGACAACCGAGTTACAGGCAGGTGCCATGCTTTATGATACGATCTCATATGGATAGCCTTCAACGAGGAGTAGAAGTTTTTCTCCTATTTCTAAATGTTGAAAAGGAAAAAAAAAGCCTCAGAAATTTGAACCAATTATGCAAAACAAATCAGGCTGAAGTGCTTTCAAGGAAATGCCTCAGTACCATTTTCTGAACAAACATCACCAGAGATGCACAAGAACAAAACTAGAGTTCCAATGGTTAAATATATACAGAGACATCGACTGGGTAATACCGTTTCAACCAGCACTCTTGATGCTTAAGCTCATATTTATCAGATGAGTGGCATCCATACTTTGATGGATAATAAACACATACTCCCTCCGTTCCTAAATATAAGTCTTTGTAGAGATTTCACTAGGTGGACTACATACGGAGCATAATGGACGAATCTACACTTAAAATGCATCTATATACATCCGTATGTGGTTCATAGTGAAATCTCTACAAAGACTTATATTTAGGAACGGAGGGAGTATATTGCATTTTAGTGCTCCAGCCTGGCCCTCTTGGCCTGGTCTATGCAAGCTTCACAGCAACCAGCAGCACTTTCTTTATGATGTCTTAAGCCCCATCAAATAGCAGCACCACCATAATCAGATGGACCTTTATCCTATCCCTTCTTCTGCAACATCAATACGTACAAATAGCAGTCACTCAAATATTTCTTACATCATTTTTAAAAATCATTCCAGAAGAAATCCAAATCGTCTTCAGTCATCTCCAAAACTAAATAAATTGGTAAATGCTATATACGTGATAATATATATAAACTTTGCAAGAAAATGAAATGACAGCAGCAGTTGACAGTATGAAGCAACATCAAAAAACGCTTAACTTTTCTGAATTGTTGACAGCTCATGGCACCATCCTGTCATCATTTTCTCAACAAGGGTTAATTTATAGAGCATAGTAAGAAGTCTCTATAGATGAAAAAGAAGCTACACTGATAGAAATCCAAATGCTGTGTCAAAATCTGCTGCTTATATATGAAGTTAGTAAAGGGAGTAGAACAGATGCAAATGCTAGAAATGGAAAAGGAAAATGAAGAAGCCAAATTATGTTATTTCTTCAACCCGAAAATTGTGCTACTTCTCAGATGTGTCGAACGCACACTTCAAACTACTTTGGAACCATGAGATGACCCATGCCCCGGCCAACAAAGCGCCTGGTAATTCAAATGGCAGATTAGGCCAGATGCACGAGCACGCCATCCACAAAAACAATGCAAACCAATGACTACATGTCGCAGAGGGGTACAAAATCCCAGTGTTAATACTGGCTATGAGAGTGCAACACTCAAACATTCCAAGTGCACCTGATGACAATTCCAGCTTAGCATCAGTATTCGAAGTTGTCAACAGAGCAAGGGGATGCTACCATGCTGTTCGGTGGTGTTGCTGCTTGCTCCGAATCATGCAGCTTCTGCGGTATCTCAGAGGAGACTTTCTGCTTCAGCTCCAGCAGCAGCTCCTTCCGCGTCTTCCCCTCTCTCGCAAACACCTTCTGTAGACTCCTCACCTGATAACACCCAAAGCCAAATCCCAAACGGAGAAGGTCAGATAACTAGTGATTCAGAACTGATGGTTTTCAAAAGCTCGACTGGCGAATGCGAATTGACCAAGCAATGCCCAGTTGCTCAAACCACGGCACAGCACTGCAAGACGGTTACGCCGAAAATGCACTCGATGTTTGCATCGCGGTCGGCCACGGGAGCGGGGGATTTGAGGTTTGGGGAGCAACGAGCGGCGGTTAAGTGGTGGTAACCTCACTCGGCATGCCGGTGACACGAACGAGCCACGACTCTCAAAACTTTTCTTGATTCAGACATTAGACATCATCTGTGTGACACTTGGGGTGAGCAACTAATGCCCAGTTAAGACTGACACTCTTGTGGTGACCTTGAATCAAGCAGGATCAGTCACCATCAGTCCATATAACTCCAGGTACACGTATGGCACTCAAATGCAGTCCACGAAATTTGAATGCAACTGGACGCCTACGTGATTCTACTCTTGTTTGCAGCATCACCATAGCCGGCTGTGGTATCCAATTCTTCAAGCACATAGAGCGCATCAACAAGCAACTCAGAAAATTATTGAATATATAGAGGAAATGCAAAATTGGTCCAACCAAGTGCAGCACAATGTGGCGCGCTGTGAGTAGTAGGTAACAAAATGTGGTTTCCGGTTCGATACAATCCGGCAGCCCCTCTCCGGCATTTCCACAAACACATGGCGTGCACGGTCATGGTTCAGAGGCATCTACACAAGCCAAGAACCGATATCTCAAAGAGTAAACAGGGACGAAGCCGTCGACGAGCAAGGCGCGCCGCCACGATCTGGACGGAGACGAGGGAGCTAGTGGTCGTCGGTGGCGGGGGCGGCGGCGGGGGTGGGAGGGTGAGCGGCGAAGATGCGGCGGAGGTGGGAGGCGAACGCGCCCGAGGGGTCGGCGCCGGCCTCGCGGTCGAGCTCGTCCTGGAGCTCGCGCATGCGGTGGGAGATGTGCTCCTGCTCGAGGCTGAGCTCGGCGGCGTCGTTGGCGAGGTCGCGGACGCGGTGCTTCTGGCTCAGGGACCGCAGGCTCATCATGAGGATGCCCGACATCAGCAGCAGCTGCACGAACCCGTCCTTCCGCTTCGCCGCGCTCGCCAGCAGCCCCAGCGCCCGGCGGCCCCCCTGAGCCGCTCCCCCGCCGCCGCCGGTGGTGGTGGTTGTGCCCGCCATCCTCGCGCGTGCTCCTTCTTTCGTGTGGGCTTTCGGTGGATGGATCGTCGCGCGACGGTGGCGGAGAGGGCAAGAAATGGTTGTGTTTTGTATGGTAGAAGTCCAGTGGGCCGCGGATTGTGGCCCGTACCACCTGTGATCCAAAAGAAGAGACCGAACAGCTGCGCAAGAGCTATATGTCGCATTAAGCGGTGGATCCTATCTGACGCGCGCGTGCGTCCAGGAGAGGCGGCTTCGCTGAAGCGCTGGAGCTCCTGCGCGCGACGGGCCGGCCCACTTCGCCCAGGCAGACCGGTTTTGGGAACATGCTAGAAGGTTCCCTAAACCGGTTTTTTTCTTTTTGCCGGTTTTGTATTTTTCCTGTTTCTTTTATTCTTTTTTGTTTCTGTTTTTTATTCTGTTTCTGTTTCTTTTTCTTTTTTCCTTCTCTTTTTATTTTTCCTTTTTCGTTTTTAAAAAAGTTTGAAATTCTGCATTTTCTTCATGATTTGAGGAAAAAAATCACTGTTTTTAAATTTTGTTCATAATTCAAAATTTGTTCAGCGTATATTGCAGAAATGTTCAATGTATGTTTTAAATTTTGTTCGGCGTATATCACAAAATTGTTCAGTATGTATTGAAAATTGTTCAGCGTATAATACAAAATGTTCAATGTATATTTAAAAAATTGTTCATCTTTTGGGAATTTTGAAATTTTTGTTCAACTGTTCAATAATGTTCATGTTTGAAAAGTTTGTTTGAATTTCAAAAATTGTTCATGGTTTTAAAAAGGGTTTAACGTTTGTCAAATTTTGTTCATAATTTTTTATTTTTTGTTCTCGATATTTTTTCATGAATTCTTCGGAAATTTTCAAACGTTGTCTGGTACTTTAAGATGTTGCGCTGCCTGAAAACCACTAAAATATATCAACTCGATTGGTTAGTTCTAGACTTCGCGCGCGGGTTGTCGCAGGTTCGATCCCTCGCTAACGCGTTCTGTTTTTAGGCGATCTTTTAACGCGCTCTACCTCACCTCTAAATGGGCCGGCCCATCTGCATCTACCTTCAGCGAAAGCTCCTCTGCTTGACGCTAACGAGCGTCAGACAGGAGCTCTCGCTGACGCTTTTCCTGTTCGGTACAGTATTAGGCCGGCCCATTTTAGAAGCGTTCGTTCGCTGGCTTCGCTGGGAGCAACTAGTTAACGAGCGCTCCGATCAGCGTCACTTGGCGTGCTCTCAGCCATTCGCCACGTGTCGCGCTCTGGATGCTCCCTTTGGATTTTGTTTTTTTTTTTCACACGCGTTTTCGGCTTTTTAAACAGTTTTTTTCCGGGTTTTTTCGACGTTTTGGTTTTCCCCGGTCTTTCTTAGCTTTTCGATAAAAAAAATTTGCGCGGAAAAACGTGTTTTCTTTTTTCCCTTTCGCGAAAGTCACGGTTTTTCTTCCGCAAGAGGCACGGTTGTGCTTTATCGAGAGTCACGGCCGTGCCTTTCGGAAACGAAAAAAAACGCGTTTTCTGTTTTTTTTCTTTTGCGAGAGTCACGGTTTTGCTTCCGCGAGAGGCACGGTTGTGCTTTCGCGAGAGTCACGGCCGTGCCTCTCGGAAAGGGAAAAACAAAACGCGTTTTTTATTTTTTTTTCTTTCGTGAGAGTCATGGTTTTGTTTCCGCGAGAGGCACGGTTGTGCTTACGCGAAAGTCACGGCCGTGCCTCTCGAAAAGGGAAAAAAATACGCGTTTTCTGTTTTTTTTTCTCTCGCAAGAGTCACGGTTGTGCTTTCGCGAGAGTCACGGCCGTGGCTCTCGGAAACGGAAAAAATGCGTTTTTTGTTTTTTTCCTTCCACGAGAGTCACGGTTTTGCTTCCACGAGAGGCACGCTTGTGATTTCGCGAGAGGCACGGGCGTGCCTCTTTCGGAAAGGGAAAAAAACCGTGCTCCCGGTTCGGTTTTTTCGCCCGATTTTTTCGTGAAAAAAAGTTCGTCAAAACCTATCAACATGGGATCTAGTTTTGAAGATCTCGACGCGAGGAATCCAATGGTGAAAACAATTCGAGATTTGAACGCACGGTTTAAGAGATAAAACGTTTTGAATAAACGGATCTACGAAAAAAGGAAAAACTCCCGGGTTGCGACAAGTGGCGCGCTGCATGTGCGCCACTTGTCGCGACCATGAAAAGTGGAGTGTTCTTTGCAACGAGTACCCCTTGATTAGTGATTTCGGGCTTCGCTTGGTTCGCTGACTTCACGCGCCCGTTACAACACGTTTTGTAAACCGGCGCACACATCTCCGCCATGCTCGCCCCGCCCATATCCCCCCTTTTTTCCCTCTTTTTTGTTCCGGGTTAAAATTACAATTTTTTCCTTGTTTTTAACATCCAAAAAACTAAGCGCATAGTGTTTCAAATCGGTGAGCTCCTGATCATTCTTATGCTGCGAGCCTGCGACAACCGCTCCAGCAGCCTCAAGAGATGAGCTCATATTCAACTTCTCATTTTTTTTCCTTTTTTCGTTTTCGTTGGTACTTTTTTCAATGATTTTGTTTTTTTATTCTTTTACTTTTGCAAAATTAAATGAACTTTCTTCAAAATCGATGAACCTTTTTTCCAAAGCAGGTGACCTTTTTTTCAAAATTGACTACCTTTTTGGTAAAATTGATGAACTTTTTTCAAATTGACGAAGTTTTCTTCTAAATCGATGAACTTTTTTTTCAATATTAGTGAACTTTTTACAATTTCATGATTTTTTAAAAACATGTGAACTTTTCGAATGCATAAACTTTTTAAAATTCGTGAACTGTTTTCTCAAATTAGTGAACTTATTTCATTATTTCAACTCTTTTGTATTTTGTGAGATTTTCCAAATTCGTAATTTTTTCCAAATATTCATAAACTTTTCCAAAGACTTGATTTTTTTTCTAATTGATGATTTTTTCAATTTTCCTGAACCTTTTTGAAATTCTGTGAAATTTAAAATCTTTGTTCCAAATTTACATTTTTTTCGCAAATTAGTGATTTTTTTAACCTTTTTTCATGAAACTATTTGAATACATTGAACTTTTTCCTTTTAAAACAAATTCTTGAATTTTTTGAAAGTTCGTGAACCTTTTTTGTAATATGTGAACTCCCGAAGCTTGTTACAGCGTGGCCACAGTTTGTTCTCAAGTATTTCACGGTACTCTCGGTCAATAGTAGCAGGTAGCTCTAGTGGTTTGGAATAAGAGATTGCTGACCACCCTCGCTGGGTGGTTAGGTAGCTCTAGTGGTTAGCCTAACGTGTACATGAACGCAACGGTACGATTTTAAATCCTCGTAACAACATTTGGGGGGGAGGGGGTCCTGGGCCGGCCCAGCAACCTTGGCACGTGGGCGCTAGGGAGCTTCCCCGGCGACTGAAGCGCCGAATCGGAGCACCCGTCGCTCGCTACGTTCTGTTTGCTTACGTTATTTTTTTCCTCTGTTTTTATTTTTTTTGTTTTTCTTTGGTTTTTATTTCTTTATTTCCTGGTTTTTTATTAGGTTTTATCTGAGTTTTAGTTTTATTTTTTCTATTTTCTTTGGTACTCACTAATTGTTTTTTTGTTTTTCTTTGTTTTTTTGGTTTTCATTCTCATTTTTTTTGCATATGTCAAGAACATTTTTCTAATACATGTTTAACATTTTTTGAATTTGTGGTCAAAATTTTGGTATAACATTTTCAACAATTTTTTCAAATTCTTGAATAACAGTTTTAATACATGGTCAACATTTTCTAACAATTTTCAAATGGTAGATTAAAATATTTCAAATACTTATTCAACATTTTTTTAAATGCTTGGTTAAATTTTTATATACAAGATCAAAATTTTCCATCATTTTTTAGTACACGGTCAACATTTTTTCTATACGTGTTTAACATTTTTCAATTGATTAACCTTTTCCAAATACTTGTTCAACATTTTTTCAAACGCATGATTAACATATTTATATACATGATCAAATTCTTTTCACCATTTTTTAATACATGGTCAACATTTTTTTATATCCATATTTAACATTTTCCAAATGCTTGATTTACATTTTTCAAACACTTGTTCAATATTTTTTTAAATGCTTGATTAACATATTTTAAATACATGATCAAATTGTTTCATACACATTTTATTTTGTTATATACATTTTTCATATATGTGATAAACATTTTCCCTATGCGGGTTTACCTTTTTTCAAATGCGTGTTTTACATTTCTCAATTTTGCATGTAAATTGATTTTTACTACAGATATAACTAGATTTTTACGAAATAAAAGCTAAATAAAAAGGCAAATACAAGAAAAAAAAACGTTGAATGCACGCGGATCCCGCTGGGTCGGCCCATTATGGCCATCTACTTTACATGGCGATATTCATCCATCTCAGGTTTGGAATTTCGAGACCACTAGCCCATTTAGGAGTGCACATTTCCTCCCAAGCCATGACATAATTTCCTCCCCTTGCCTCGGTACGTTTGCACCACGGGAATCCTCTATAGACTTTATTTAGTGCGGTGATCGTTTTCATGGGTAAGTTCAAGGCCATCATGGCCAAGAAAAAAACATTGAATGCATGCGGATCCCGCTGGGTCGTAGTTCATGATTAATGTGCCAGGAATCATTGGAAACTTTCCGAGCTGCTACAAGGGCTAAGGTGAAGGATGGAAGGGTGACTCTTTTCTGGGAGGACCGTCGGGTACATGGGTTGCACATACAGGAAATTGCTCTGAAGATCTATGCAAGAATCCCCACATGGACAAGAAGTTTAGCAATGGTACGAGCGGCAGTGCTGGATGGAAGTTGGGCTCGAGATGTTGGACCTAATCTGGACAATGAGGAGATGCAGGAGTTCTTTCAGCTTTGGAGTAGAGTCGCTATCTAGGAGTTGGGCACGGGCATGGAGGACACGGTGAGCTGATCATGGGAAGAAAACGGGGATTTCACAGTAAGATCGACATATGCTTCAAGATTTGGTGGGCGTGAAGTGGTGCCTACAGCTGAGCTTACTTGGCAATGTCAAGCGCCTACGCAATGCCACTTATTCGCATGGATCGCGCTGCGCAACAGGTGCTGGACATCTGATCGACTTCAAGGAGAGGTCTGCCACATCAAGATGCTTGTCCATTCTCCGACCATCAGGAGGAAACAATCAATCACATTTTGTTAACATGTGCCTTCGCAAAAACGGTGTGATCTGGAGTCCGCGGAGACCTAGGGTAGATGAACTGGGTGCAATGGTGGAGGATGAGCTTTGCCACTAGCTTAGCAGCAAGGGAAGTCTTTGCACTATGACGAAGAAGGGCGTACACACCATACCGCTCTTGGTAATGTGGGAATTGTGGAACTACAGAAACTCTATTGTGTTTTATGGGGCTTCGCCATCAATAACTCAAGTTACGTCCAAGATAATTTCAGAGAGAGTAGAGTGTGGGAGAAGGCTGGCCTCCTTAGGGGAGAGGCTGAACCTTTCTTTTGTGGTGTAAGTGTGTGGGCTTTGCGTGAGGAGTAGCTTTACTATTCATGTAGGGTGGACAACATGCTTGCATGTAACATGCAGCATGTTCATGTAATGTTGTGGTGGAGGCTTTTTTTCCTTTCTTCTCTAATACTCCCTCCGTTCCAAATTAGTTGACTTGGATTTGTCTAGATACGGATATATCTAGACATGTTTTAGTGTTAGATATATCCGTATCTAGATAAATCCAAGTCAACTAATTTGGAACGGAGGGAGTATATGATATGCACACTCGTGTATATTTGAAAAAAAAAAGTTTTTCACGAAGTCATGGGGATACGATCGCCTACTTCCCGAAGTTTTCCTGAGTGCCGTCCCTGTATCAGAGATACCTCGAGGAATTTTACATGATCAATCGTAATCTTGATGCTGGTTTGAAAGGCTACAAGCTGGTAATTAATTCCATCGTCCGGCTATACCAAACCAAACACAAGCCGAAATGCATTTACTTACATGTGGCTTTTCAACCATTTTTTCTAGAAGATCCTTTTCATCCAATTTGCACCACGTACTCCCTCTGTTTCATAATTCTTGTCCTGGGTTTACTTCATGACCACAACAAAAATTATGGAACAGAGGGAGTGGTATTTTATCATTTGGAGTTCTTAATTTTAAAAAAATGGCAAATTAAACCATGTTTCTCTTACTTCGAAGTGTTTAAAGAATGAACAACAGCAGATGTTTGAGTGGGTGGACCGGCGGGTCCAAGTCCCCCAAGATGAGATTGTCCTCGGTAACAATGTCCAAGGGAGCTACCTGGGACTTTGGTTTAACATGAGACTTGGAGCTGAAAATTACAACATTTTCGCCACAGTAAGTGTCCGACTCGAATTAACAAGTCAAATATTCTCAAAATAAAAAAATATGAACAAGCCAGATGAAATTGGATTATACATGCCGTATATCCATAGTTTACGAAAGGACTAAGTAAATGTGTGTTCCCCCTTTCCCCCTGATTTCTTTTGCAAAAATTGCTTGGACCAAAGTGTATCACCAAGGAGACCCAGTTGTTGATTGAGAGGCTGAGGCTTGGTTCTCGTGTACATGACCCCCTAGAACACCACCACAAGCAAAGCACAAAGATACGACACCTTGCCTTAAGTTTGATGGACAAAGAGGGGCTAGGATTTATGTCTGGTCTTGTGACTAATGTTGCTCTGCTGGTATGTATACAAAATAACGGATTTTTTATTCAACTTGTGCACACCCATTACTAAATTGTTATCTTATCAATCAAGGGCATTATAAAGGAGGCCGAGTTGATGTGTGTGAGCCCGAGGCGAGGCTATTCCAACCCCAGTGAGATATAACTGAACAGAAAGACGAGGGGCTTTGGCATAGAACTTGCAATAGTAGAGTTGACAAAAATGGTTGATTCTGCTAATGAGGCCGAGCGATGTAGAGAGCTTGTTGAATCTAGGATAAAACTCACTACTGATATTGAAGAAGAAGCAGAATGGATTCCATGGTATGATCTGCGAAACATTTTCTTACTGCCACTAACTATTTTATTTTGTTTCTTCTTGTTTGTTGGCTACAGTTCTGGGGCTTCTTCGACATTTCGTTTTGTCTAGTGTTGTAATACTATATTTGTCCTCTACGATTTCTCCCCAGACTCTTCCTTGATGATCTTGATTGTGAGGAATCTGAACCATCTTCTGAGATGGCATCACTAACTGAAAACTCTGAAGAGAAGCAACTGTAGAGAGGAATTGCGCGTCATTTGCTTTAAAATAGGGATGGGGAAGACAATAAGGTAGGTTGAATCAAGAGAGCATCTGATGCTAAAGATGAACTGAATGAGTTGTGGAAGTGTTGAGTTGGCACTACAAAAAAAAACACTTCCGTGATGATACGTGTTTGTCACAGTAGGTCGAATTTTCTGTTATGCATGTACATCCATGACGATTTTATGACATAATCAAGATAGTCATACCTGTGCTGTCGTAGAAGTGTTCCATGACATTACCAAAATTATCATCACGGAAGTGTCCACTTCCATGATGATAAATCCCGCGTCACAGAAGTGCTTTCGTCAAGGGTGACCGACACGTGGCATCCACCGTAACGGAACGCCGTTAAGCTATCGAGTCGGGTTTTGGATCCGATAACCCGTTAACAGCCCCGACCAATGGGGATTTTCCACGCGTAAAATCATCATTGGCTGGAGGAAACACGTGTCGGCTCATCGTTGGGACAGATGTCATCCACTCATTGGACAGAAGGCGCCTATGATACGTCGACACGTGGCACGGCCCAACAGAGGCCCATTCCTGTGAAAAGGCCGGCCCGTTTGACTTGGTCAAAAGGTGGCGGGCCGGCCCATGTAAAGCCTGTTAACGGCCTGTTCGCATATAGCCCATTTACAGCCCGCTAACCCAAGGCCCGTTACGCCCTATCCGAATTAGGCCCAGTAGCGTCATCTGGGCCACCCAATATGATTCCAGCCCGTTTTCACTTCTGGCCCATGTATGGCCCATGACGTCTTTCGGCCCATATGAGGCCCTATGTAACTCTTGGCCTATTAACGGCCCGTGGTGAAACTGGCCCGTAATGAACAGTGTATCACTTTACACCCATTAACGGCCCGTGGTGAAACTGGCCCGTAATGAACAGTGTATCACTTTATACCCATTAACGGCCCGTTATTCCGTTGGGCCGTTTCCAGCCCATGTTATCTTTCGGCCTTCTCAGAGCCCATTTATTCTTGGGCTCATTTCCAGCATTCGTTTACTTACGGCCCGTTACTGTCATTTTCTGCTTGTGGGCCAAATTCAGCCCGTGGTTACAGTCGGCCCGTTTGTGGTCCGTTAATACGTTGGGCCGTTTTCATAGCGTCATCAAATACGGCCTATTAACGATGGCCCGTTATGGTCGGCCCATGAACGGACGATTCCAACTCTAGCCCGTTTACGGCCATAATGCGGCCTGTTATTGGCCCATGTTTGGCCAATCGATCATACTGCCCGTATAAGGCCCATTGATGATACGGCCCGTAGAAGGCCCATTGTTTCTACGGCCCGTAGAAGGCCCATTGTTTCTACGGCCCGTAGAAGGCCCACTGTTTCTACGGCCGTAGGCCCTTTAGCCGTAGAAGGCCCACTGTTTCTACGGCCCGTAGGAGGCCCAGTGTCACTACAGTAAATATTAGCCCATGGTTATTGTGGCCTAGTTTTAAAAAATAGGTTATTGCAGCCACTAGCAAACCGCGGAAAAAGAACTGCAATGACTACAAGCAAACAAATAAACAAGACAACAAGGAAATAAATAAGCAAGCAACTTACGCTAGGCTATCACGGCTATCACACATATTACATCCACTGGGCATCAAAGTTCGCCACCAGTGCAAATAAACGCGCCGACAAAAGAATATACAAAACTGAGAGCACTTCAGAAGGCACTAGGCCTGGCCACGTCGGGCCCCCCAAACAGCTGAAGAAGCTGAGTAGACCTCAGTTGTGTCAACGATAGATGCATCAACACTAGATTTAA
Source organism: Triticum aestivum (assembly GCF_018294505.1). Lineage (NCBI taxonomy): Eukaryota > Viridiplantae > Streptophyta > Magnoliopsida > Poales > Poaceae > Triticum > Triticum aestivum. The sequence continues at coordinate 127,852,681 of NC_057814.1, read as the reverse complement.
GGCATGATGGTGCGCACGGCAGTCCTCTGACATCTTCATTGCATCTTTGACTTCAAGTCGGAGCTGAGCTGAAGCAAGCCTTTCCGCTTTAAGTTGAGACTGAAGAAGTCGAACTGATTGAGGCAGCGACTGCACAGAGGTTGTCTCACACCTGCTGGTGAGTAGCTTCAACTCACTGTCTTCATCAAGACAGGACCTTGGGGTCATCTCGCTGTCCTCAAGATGGTTTGGCTCACTATCTTCCCTAAAGTTCTGCCTGGCGTAAGAGATACGAGTCTGAAAGAGAAACAAGGAGACACGTAACAGGTTTCACAATTATATAAGCAAATAAATGGATCTGTTCTGCATAAGGAACATGTTTTTACAACTACAATTTGAAACTGGTAGTTGTTGCAAACATCCAATCAGATGTAAACAGCAAAGCAAACAGCAGTGGAGGAAATGATGCCTATCCAAATCTATACTAGAACAAAGTTTGAAGGCTTGAGAAGGATGAACTTACATTACATGTTAACACGGGCTGGACAAAGCCCTTCTCCATGTTGATGGAAGGATAATTCAATAAATTCCCCAAAGAAAATTCTTTATAAGCGTTGCCATTATTCTACATTTTGCAAAGAGTAAATATAGATCAAATAATATTGGAAGAAACAGAGGATAATGAAGCTCAGGTGCAGACTGATGATACATAATCAAATAGCAATTAATTAAGTACAGCGTTACAAGGCAAAAGGGAGAGAGGTACTGACAAGAGCAATGCAGAGCCCATTATTGTTTTGAGATCGTATGATCCTTTGAGCAAGGAGATTCATCTGAAATTAGTTTTCATACAAGAGAGAAGGTAAGGCACAAGCAGAAATTTAGGAGTTCAAATTTTGAATTGATATCATAGACAGTACCTGACGCTGGGCTCCCAGCAGTTCTAATAGGGGTTTGGCCACTGGAGTAGGGGTAAAGTGTGGTACAGTTGGGCCTGTGTTTTCTGTGGCTGCTGATCTATCTGATTTAACAGGTATCACTACCTTTTCCAAATACCTAGTTTGTACTCCTTGAGGATCTGCACTCACCCTCTTCCTTTTGGACATCTATTACGAAAGAACAACATTTGACTGGAAAAACATAGTGTGACGACACATGGAATAGGTACAGAAAATGGATAGGTATGGCATATACTCATATATGATGCTTAAACTAAGCAGATGGTGTAACAAAGTAGAAGTAATGCAAGAGGTCAGATGCAAAATATGTGCGACCAATACAACTTTGCAAAGTTAGAGCAAGCACCTTGATGGGTGAATAAGATAGGCCATCCTCCACCATGCCAAGTTTGTTAGCCAGTGGATCGTTCCGCAATATTCCTCTCGTGCGCCCATTCTCATATTCATTTTGATAATGTTCAATATCTGACATGCATGAAAACATAAAAACAAGTGAGATTTTCTTTGTAATGCAGAAGTGATTCTAATCCAATACTGCCTCCCTGTAAACCCCTTTGTGCTATCTCTGCAATTCTTTTAAAAGATGCCATGCATGCTGTAATTTGTTGTGTGCATTAATATAATGTGGCCTACTACTCAAAATATGAGAGCTCCAGAAGTGATGACACTTCGCAGATGATAGCTTCAACATATAGTAAAGAAGAACAAGTCGACCTGACCTGACAGATTCAAAATATACTAAGGGAGAACAACTCGACCTGACCAGTCGACCGCAAGAGAAGAGTATCATCTTAAAGAAGAGCAGAAGAGCAAGCAGATTGAAGATATTACAAGTCTTTCAATACAATGTCGGTTGGCCACCCATGATGAACCAGAGCGCACAGAGAAATACTATTCTTTCCGGTCTCTCCATATGTGGCTCACATGCATTTCGAAACTAAAGTAGGAACATTTAGCTAACCAATTAAACATCTCTCAGTTTTACTAATATCAGCAATAATATCAGATATGAATTTGTACAACTAAGCTTGTTTAGCTCGATGGGTGGAGCAGTGCTATTACGACACGAACCACGTAGGCTGATTGTGGTCATCATAAAATGGGGAAAACATAAGCATGATGAGTACAGTGTTGACCGTGGCAGTGGGATGGCAGATCTGAAGCTGCAAACCGCGCAAAGGGTAGTTAGCAACCGATGTTTGCTTTGAAATAACAACTAAGATTTGGTATGGACAAGAAAGTACGGTCAACAAGTGACAAAGAAATGCAATTATGCTGTCTCTCTATATGTCGCGACATGCATTTGGAAACTCAAGTGGGACCTTTAGCTAACCAATTAAATGTGTCGGTTAACTAATATCAGTATCATATCACAATCATATTTGAACAACTAAGCTTTCGAATTCTGAGTGTTGTGTTGTTTAGCTTGAAGGGTGGAGTAATGCTAGTACGACAGAAAGCACCTACGCAGATCATAGTAGAGTAGATAAAAGGGGAAAACCCTAAGCATCAAGAGAAAAATCAGGAAAGTGGAACTAGCTGGACCAGTGGGTGGCGCACATGCTTTTCGAAACGAATATAGGAACATTAGGTGACCAATTAAACGTTCTCTGTTTTAGTGATATGAGCATCATATCAGATTCGTATTTCAACACGTAAGCTTTGGGTTGAGGTCTTGAGGAGCAGTGCTAGCACGACACGAAGCACCTACGATGATGGTAGTGAATATAAAGGGGGGAAACCATAAGCTTTACGAGTATAGTGCCCGTGCCATGGCGGATCTGAAGGTGCAAACCGGACAAAGCTACTTCGCAACCAATGTTTGCTTTCAACTAGCCACTACGATTTGGTACGGACAAGAAAAGTACAGTAAACAAATTACGATCTATTTTCCGGGTGAGATCAATAACTTAAGCACATATGGAAGAGTACCACCTCTCTTGCGACGCCGTGTAGGCCTATGCTGATACGTTGAGGGTGCTGCGGGTGCGATGGCTGTCGGCGGCGGGGAAGAAGACTTTAGACGGCAGACGGCCGGGTCGGGGGATATATCCTGTTGCCGTGGACGAGGCGGTCGTAGGAGCGGCAACGGCAAGGTGGACGACGGCGCCGATGAAGCGAGAGGAGGCGATGAAAGGATCCTGGTCCAGCGCCGTGGATGAGAGACGTCCATCTCTTGCAGTGGACGACGGGGTAGGGGTAGCGGCTCCGGCAAGGTGGAGGATGGGGTGGCGGACGGAGGAGGCTGGCCGCAGTGCGGAGGTTGTCGTGCCGCCGACGGTGTATGAATGGGGAAATGGAGGGGAGGGGGGATCTCAAACTTTGGGACGCGCTTCTCTGAAATGGGGGAAAGTTACGAACTTATCCCCCGTTTAAAATTTCGGACATCGCGTCGGTTGGGGATAGGACGGTAATCTCGCATCTCCCAAATATTTGCCGGTAACTATTTCGGGCGAGGAGAGGGTGTTTTGCCGCCCACGGTTGGCGCCCACGGTGTATGAACGGGGCTGACAGGTAGGGCGGTTGTGTCACGTCTGATGGAAGTTACACATCTGCCCCTATTTAAAATATTAGCCTACATCGATTTCGGACGAGGAGAGTTTGTTTTGCCGCCCACCGTGTATGAATGGGGAAATGGAGGAAGAGACACATGTCTTTCGGACGAGCTTGAATCAAATGTGTTTTGCCGCCCACGTTTGGCGCCCACCGTGTCTGAATGGGCTCAGAGGCCGTCGTGTCACGTCTGATTGAAGTTACTAGTCTACCCCTATCGACAGCAGTGTAAATCCGGTCGATAAGGATGTCAAGTGTCAGGGGTAGACAGTAATTTCCATCTCGCAAACACTTGCTTCGGGCAGCCCACAAATTATAGTGGGTGTTTAGCCGCTTCGTTCAAAACTTGGGAGAATTAGCATTCACGTTTGCCCTGGGACCTGGCAAACTAAATTCAAATCCAATTTGTATTCGATTACGAATATCCACAGATAATTATACGTTTTGTTATTTATTTCTTCAAAACCACAACAAAGATTTATTCCACCTTTATATATGATTATGATTTAGAAATGCCGTGATCTTCGAATTCAGTAGGTTGGATACACTCTGAGTCAAACAGTTATTTCATCCAATACAATATGCTCACACGAAAAACAGTTCACCTTATGTCAATCATACAAGTACTGAGGATTACCTCGCCTAAAAAATTCGGATCATTACAACACATGGACAACATAGGGGGTCTTGCAACATAATCCATTCAGAGACATGACACAACATGCAAGTACAATAATCTAATGACAATTTCAACTGGTATCTAAAGAAGAACCGGGATTACCTTGGGCTTCAGATAGCAGAAACAGCAGGACCTCCTCCGTCTTCAAATGCAACATTCTTACTTCCTCCAATTCTTGGGTTGCTTGCATAATGCGTGCCGCTAATTCCGTAATTTCCAGCCTCAAGATAAAGATTACCTCATTCATGGCAGCCACACCATCTCTTTCTGCCTCTAGTAGAGCCTCAAGCACTATAATATCTGTGCTCAGACTGCTCTCCGGCGGTGTTGCCTCTGAACTGCTACCATCTGGTAACATGGATGGCGCACTGCTTCCACAAATAGATTCTGGGGTTGTACATTGTGTCCTAGTGTGAACGGCATCCTGAAAGGTTTCTGCTGGACATCAGTAAGAGATAGTTATCGTATGATCCAGGCAGTAAGCTTACATGGTAAACGACGGACGAATTATTGCCGAGCATGGCAAACTATATTTAAATGGTTCGAAGCAGCATCAGCCGAAAAGAAATTAAAATGGTAAGATGAAACTAGGGATGTAAGTGGCAAATAAACGACATCCGCCAGTCCCATCTAGTTAGTTTTTGCTACCTCCCTAGTTCATTTTCCTCAAAAAACAAAAACTCTTTTGAACTATCATACCACTAGTGGACTTTAATCGGGATTAAACGGGACCCAGTTGACATCCCTAGTTGAAAGGGAGTGTACAACCGCTATATTTAAGTTGCCAAGGCATCTAAGCAGTTGAAATAATCTGAGAAAGCACTTAACAGTGTGGCCTCATATAAACTACGAAGACAGTCTTGTGATGAAGTTGAGAGGAAAAGTTAAGGACTCAAATGAAATAGGCATGCATTTCTTTACGATAGTACAGCAGGCACTGCTGACATATTGGCCAACTCAGGTATAGCGTAACAACAAATAAGCATTCGAATCAAGCAATACAGCAAAGCAGACAACTGAACTATTTGTAATTCGGTAGGATTACACGTTGAGGGCACAAGCCAAGAAAGCAGCCCACTCGCATTACATTTCACATGTACTAAAACACACTGGCTTACCATATGTTGCTGTGAAGCCTAGCTGCTGTTGCAATGTTCTTTGAAGATATCGTCAGCATCCCGTGGTTGCAAATCTAGTTGTTGTAGTTTATTCTGCACCATCTATTTAGGTAAAATTAATTTTAATCGCATGCACTGGTCCGAATTGATCATCAATGGTTCATCTAAACTAATGAAAGAAGGGTGTGTGCATACACGACAATATATCTGCTTCCCTCTATTTTTATGCTTGTTCGAGGTGCCAGCCCCAAAAGAACAAATATTTTGCTTGATGGGGTTGGCAGCTCCATAATTAATAGAAGCATCAAATTAGTCATGCAACTTGGGAAGATCAAGAACACACAAACAAGTAATGAACAGAGGCTCGGAGCAGTGATGTAATAGCTAGCATCAGAAAATGTAGGGTAAAACGAACAAAAAGCAGCGGAACCACATGCTAGTTTGCTGATGTGTAATTAAGCATAGAGAACATTAAGCAGTCTGATGGAACCAACAGGTGGCATCAGAACAAAACTAAAGCATATTAACTATATGTGCACTGGTATGTAATTTAGCACATGTAACATGTTCACTGCCAGAAGTATGGCCCTACAGGTGCAAGCAGAATAACGCGTCTCATGAAAAACTGAATGATGCCCTGAAGAAATTCAAAGGTGCGGTGCTTATGCTAGGAAAGTGAACGTAGGCGCCGGCCGTTGGATAATAGTACCTGATTCTCGGCGGCGTATGGGTATCGTTGTCATACTTGATAGCTAAGGATCGTCGATGGTGCTCGTGTTGCGGTTGAGTTTGGGCCGGCTGTCGCCGTCGCTGAAGCGGCTCCGGTGCTACGGTTGCGGCGCCTGTCGACATACAAGAAAGCTCATCTGTGGTAAGTGAACAGTTGCACGATAAAGAGAAAAACCGAAGGAGTACAAATCGAAATAACCTGATGAGGCTGCGGCGTCGGTAAAGCAGGGCCGGTGGAGTTGAATATGGCGTCCGTGGAGCGGGTCCGGTGCAGTGGACGAAGGCTTCGGCGGGCGCGTTGTACAGTGCTTTCGGTGAGGCGGATCTGTTGCGGCGGACGAGGGCTTGTATGAAGGGCCAGCGAAGGGGCGGACGAGGGAGTCAGTGAAGGGCCTACGCTGTGGTGGACGAGGGCGCCGGTTAAGCAGATCCGGTGCGGTGGACCATGATGGCGGTCAAGGAGATCTGGAGCGGTGGACAAGCCAGTCGCTGAAGCGGCTCCGGTGAAGTGGTGAGTTGGCAGTTGGGGGTTCCAAGGTGCGGAAGGTAGATCCGGCGGGGTGTGAGGTCCACCGCTGCGGCGGAGGACTAGATTCGGCGGCTTGCCGTGGTTGGGGGGTCGGGGAGGGGAAGGGGAGGGGCTCTGGGGAAGAATGTTGGGGGCAAAGAGGGGAAAACAATGGAGTTACCAAAGCAGCCCTTTTCCGTTCATGTGGCAGGGGTAAAACAGGAATATCGCAGGGCTAAACTTTCGGGCGCGTGATATTTCGATGTGAGCGGGAAGTTTGAAAGCTTTTGGCGCCTAAAATTATAAGTATTCTGCTCTCGTACGGCCGACTATGATATCATGGCCGACAATTTGTTTGTTTTGCACGCAAAAAAATGTGCAAGTTTTGAAAATCAATGTCTCCAACTCGAAACTTAGATTGTCCATTCAATTCAAATATGGATCATTGAGCTACTACAAGCAAATACCATCATACGGTCCAATTCAAATGAAATTCCAAATGTGTTTATCCTAAATATGATGACAAAAGCAAAAATGTGTATGTGTATGAATAAAGTGGATGATTATAAAGTTTGAACATGCCCGTATGTGTATATCTCTAGGTTTGATATATGAATTTGAAATCACGAAATCCCGGCTTAAAAAATGTACCTCCGTTTAAATGAATTACAAAAGCTAATGATGGAGTCGAATTCCAAAATTCCAATCTTAGGTTTGTAATTCTGGTACATCAAGGTATATCACGCATGTTCAAAAGTATCGTTATCTCATAGTACAAACTGTGAAACAAATTGATCAACCATGAGTGCACAATATCTCAATTACGCTAAAGTCCCTCAAATATAGACACCTCACTCTTTATCTGAAGTCAACCCCCCCCACCACCACACACACACACACACATAGAGAAGTCGTTCTCTCCCCCAAACACCAACACACGAGCACATTAACACCCCTCTCTCTTGTAAAGTCCGGACCCCAACATAGGTCTCTATCACTTTGTCTCTCGGGCATGCACACATCTCTTCCCTCACTCTCTAGGTCTCCCGCTATCTCTCTTACCCAAGCACACGCACTATGTAGAGTGTATATTTCCCATACACACAAAACGTCGCCCCCAAACGTCTATCTCCCTAGTCATGTGGTTCTCGCGCACTCACCTCACACACCACCCCCACTGCAAACAAGCACACTTTGTCTCCTTGTGCACCACTCTCCTCTTTCTATCTCTCCCACATGCGGACCCGCCCCAGCTCCTTCCCTGTATACATATATGTCGTGACTCTTTGCATAGCTCCCTAATGTATAATCGTTCTCGATTTCGCACATTGTTCTCTACACCATCTATTCTAGATCTCTCATGAAGTCCCTATCACACACACGATGACTCGCTTCCCTTGCGTCTCCGTTCATAGGCCAATTTCGGACAACATCAACATTGTCTCCCTATCTATACGCCATTTATGGACACAAACGACCCCTCTCGCCCCCTCTCTTCCTCTCTCTCTCTCTCTCTCTCTCTCTCTGTCGCTAGCTCTCTCTTTCCCTCGCTCTCACACCCCTCTCCCACACACACACTCGATGTCTCTTCCAAATAGTCTGCTCCCCCCGCCCGCACCCGTGCTATCTCGCTACTACACATGTCACACCATTCCCCCTTCCCTTATACTAGGTTTACATCATCAGTGGTCTCTCTACTCCACATACACTCTCTCCCTCTCACACACAAACGCGTGCACAAACACACACAGACACGCACAAACACCCATTTATCTGGATCCTCATCTCTCCTCATGTCCGCATGTGTATCTCACACACTCACTCTCTAATTATGTATATGTGTCTCCACGTTACACAACACAAAGCCCCATGTACATGTCTCTCTCTATCCTCCACACACATAGACACAAAGAATCTGTTATCATTGCCTCAGTCTCTAACATATCACACACGCACACTGTCTCTCTCTCTCTCTCTCTCTCGCAAACACGCTCAACAAGGGTTTCCCCGTGAATAACTTACCGTCTATTCATCAACAGTCGTGGCAGTACGGCGAACACGAGACGTGAAAAAGAATAAATCTACACGTGCTTAGACCACCTAGTATGACTACTAGGACTAGAGCAAGCCAAAAAGCGCGCCGCCGTCACCCCCTCCTTGTCGGCGACGGGAAAATCTTTGTTTTACACAGTCGAGAAGTCATTGTGCTAAGGCCCCACATGCCGAGGCATTGAATAGAATGTAGATGCTAGTTTACGGAAGCAAGTATCGATAATACGTTTGTATCTCCATACTTATATTTCTTCTCTTATAAAAAACCGAGTTGGTGATGATGGTACGTGTGCCATCTTGCAATATAGACCGTCCGATCTATATCTGACGGATGGAAATTAAACTAAAAGATACCCGCACCCCTCTCCACATTTGCAGACAAGGCCTTCCCTCGTTCATCCTTATCTCCAACAAACCTCATTGTTGAGCAATTAAGAAAGGAAGCCTCTGGAACAAACTGGCCTAGTGACCGCTGCCGGCGTCGTCAATCCCCATGCCTCCGCTCAGTCCGACCACCAACCACCACCACACCCCACTCCTCTTCACCTTATCTCATATTTCTCGAGATATCATTAGTTTTTACACATGGGATTACTCCCGCAAGGGTCAATCACAACAAGTGTTTTATAAAAAAATGCATCTTGATGTTCCGTGCAATGCACGGATCTTGCTAGTACTCCTACACAAGACTAAGTTGGTGATGCTGGTGTGTCTGCCATCCGTCGTTTCTGACCATTAGATCTACATCTAACGATTGTGAGGTAAGTTGTTGCCTTTTCTCACCAACATCCCACTTGTCTACCAATTTGCAGAAAAACCCATAATTAGTATCTTAAAACCAACCACATCCCTCCCTGACCTCACCAAAACAGCCCAAGGAATATATTCTAATTGAAACATAATATATCTCTAGTGACATATGTATATCAAAATTAGAGTGTTTTGTACCAAGTTTGTGAATAAGTATTATTCTAATTATGATTCGTTGCAACGGACATGAACATTGCTAGTATTTCCAACCATGCATTTTTTTCCTAGTATTCCATAGTTTCGAGTTTTCCATCAAGATATTAGTCACTCATGGTTGATATTTACTTTCAATCATGTACACATATGCACTATGTAACTAGCCTTGCTTATTGGCTTCCAAAGCTTAACTTTCACTCCTACTTACAATATGTAGAGTATTTAACAAAAAACTACCACTTTCAACCAGCCCTAGGAAGAATCTATTGTACAAAAAATAGCAAAAACATACCCAAAATTTCTTAATCCACGCCAAAAACTACCTAGTACTCCTACCGATTAGGTTCGTTTAAACCCATTTATGACAGGGTTGGCCCACACGTCCGTGCTGAGAGGCAGCTTAAACCAACACATTTTGTTTGACCGTTGACACGAGGGACCCACATCTGACCTTCTATCCTGTTATTCCCCCTCAAATCATTATTTTTCCTGAACATTACTTCAAACAGTACTGATGCGTGTTCGTCGGTGGCGCCGGTGATGAGCGAGTTGGCCGCCGCTCCGCCGGACGGGCCGGACGCCGCGCTGGCCTCCGCACGGGTTGGCAGGCTGGCCCGAGCGTGACTCACGAGCGAGCAAGCCGCCGCGCTGGCCTTCGCTCGAGCCAGATGGCTGGCCTTAGCGCGGCGCGCGCGAGCAAGCCGCCGCGCTGCCGTGCCAATCTAGCTAGCAAACCTTGCAGACAAGCAGCTGGACGGAGCTATCTTGGCTAGCTAGCGGCCGCGAGCGCCGGACGGAGCTGGCATCCGGGCTGCCGCAACATGGGCTCCGCACCGCCGGCGGTTTTGACCTCGCCTTCTGCCGGCGCGGTAGCTGCGTCCCATGGCCGAGGATGACTAGGTGGACGGGCCGGAGGTAGGAGGTCACTCGAGGATTTTTGTTGGTAAGAGCATGTACAATGGTTGATAAGGTAGTCTTATCTTAAGTCTGCCACGTATGCAAGTGGTAGTAGTTTCTTGGCATTTTAGTGGTTTCTTGCATTATTAGAGCAAGTACAATAGAGCTGAGTCAGCGGGCTATAAGAAATAAACTAGTATATTTCTGCTTAGTTGGAGGAAAGAGAAGAGGAGAGAGAAGGTAAGCTGGCTATACTATTAACCATTAGGGGTTTCTTGTAAGGAACAATGTACGTACTACTAGCGACAAAAGGCGATTCTAGGTTGCGTTGTACTCCAACGAGTACTACTAGTGGTCGCGGGAGTGTATACCTCGTTTTGTGGGTTCGATCCCGGCCGAACGCACGGCGGCCCTTAAAAAAAAATAGTACTACTACACTTCGCTGCGAGCCAATATTTTACACGGGTAGTTTGAGTTTTGAAGTCAAACGGACATGCGGCCCCACAATCTGGGTGCACTGGATAGCCTACCCATGTGAACGGGTTTTCCTTCCCAGCATCCCATGGCTCACGTTCTCGCCCTAGCCGCACCTCGCTTGCATCTTCCAGCTAGTAGCATATTTAAACTAGCGCCTCCCAATTAAGCCCGAGGAGCCGGAAAAGCCTGGCGGGGCATTGGGAACTGTGCAATATGGCTCTGTACGTAAAGTGCTCTACTACTACTCTGTAGCTTGTGGCGTTGCACGCATGGACTTCACTCCATTATCGGCTCTACTATAAAAGAAATTCCTCTTGACGTGTTTTTTTTGAAACGGAGGCAAAAGCTTTGCTTCATCTCATTCATAAAGAAGGAACTACTAACAAAGTTCGACGAGATCCATTACACCTCCACAAATGGAAGCGAAAAGCCTAGTCTCGCTGTATCAAATAACTCAAATGTTCTGCCCCCGTAGTAACCGTCGCTGATAAACAAGCTGCTAGTGTGTGCGTGAGAGGAGCGGCTGAGTAGGCCAGCTACGTGAGAGGAGCGGATGAATAGAGCACCGAGACTACCCACTAGGCCACTACGCAGGTGTACTTCCCCTGCATTGATAGTACAACAATGGTTCTAGAGAACAGTAGGACCCTCCACTTCCAACTGTAGCTCCTTGGCCCTGAGATTCAAGAGTTCAAAACTGGTGCACTATACTAGACTAGACTAGAAGTACAGTACATCGCACTACTAGTTGAGAAAAGTAGTACTAGTACTGCTACAGTACGAGTACGTACTCCTCCGTCACATAATGTAAGACGTTTTTTGACACTAGTTGGCGTGTACAAAAAATGGCAAAAACATACCCAAAATTTCTTAATCCACGCCAAAAACTACTACCTAGTGCCAAAAATTTCTTACTAGTGCTATTATTTACAGTATAATGCAATCCCATAACGTTCCATAATGCTAGTACTAGTAGTAAATAATAGCCTCACCCCTTCGCTGAGGAACGATCTACAGTTGGAAGGGATGAGGCCATGCGGTTACTACGCTCTTATCTCCTCCTCGCCAGTTCCCCTCCCCCCGAAGAGAAGGCAGTTCGTCGCTGCACCCATGGATTCGCCAGGCGGTTCTCCTCCTCGTCGGGGCTGGGAGACCTTGGACGACGATCCTCTGGGAGAAATCACACGCCGCTCCGACGTCCTCACCGCTGCAAGACTCGGTGCTTCCTGCACCAACTTTTTCAAGACGCTGCTTAAACAGGCTTGGGAAAAGGCCATGCTTGTTGGTCTTCCATGCTGTTGGAAATATGCCCTAGAGGCAATAATAAAATGGTTATTATTGTTTTCCTTGTTCATGATAATTGTCTATTGTTCATGCTATAATTGTATTAACTGGAAACCGTAATACATGTGTGAATACATAGACCACAACATGTCCCTAGTAAGCCTCTAGTTGACTAGCTCGTTGATCAATAGATGGTTATGGTTTCTTGACCATGGACATTGGATGTCATTGATAACGGGATCACATCATTAGGAGAATGATGTGATGGACAAGACCCAATCCTAAGCATAGCACAAGCTCGTATAGTTCGTTTGCTAGAGCTTTCCTAATGTCAAGTATCGTTTCCTTAGACCATGAGATTGTGCAACTCCCGGATACCGTAGGAATGCTTTGGGTGTACCAAACGTCACAACATAACTGGGTGGCTATAAAGGTGCACTACAGGTATCTCCGAAAGTGTCTGTTGGGTTGGCACGAATCGAGACTGGGATTTGTCACTCCGTATGACGGAGAGGTATCTCTGGGCCCACTCGGTAATGCATCATCATAATGAGCTCAATGTCACTAAGTAGTTAGTCACGGGATCATGCATTACGGAACGAGTAAAGTGACTTGCCGGTAACGAGATTGAACGAGGTATTGGGATACCGACGATCGAATCTCGGGCAAGTAACATACCGATTGACAAAGGGAATTGTATACGGGATTGATTGAATCCCCGACATCGTGGTTCATCCGATGAGATCGTCGTGGAACATGTGGGAGCCAATATGGGTATCCAGATCCCGCTATTGGTTATTGGCCGGAGAGGTGTCTCGGTCATGTCTGCATGGTTCCCGAACCCGTAGGGTCTACACACTTAAGGTTCGGTGACGCTAGAGTTGTTATGGGAAATAATATGTGGTTACCGAAGGTTGTTCGGAGTCCCGGATGAGATCCCGGACATCACGAGGAGTTCCGAAATGGTCCGGCGGTGAAGATCGATATATTGGACGAAGGGTATTGGAGTTCGGAAGTGTTCCGGGGGTACCAGGCTATGGCCAGCATGACCGAAAGGTGTTTCGGGAGCCCCGGCAAGTGTTGGAGGGCCTCATGGGCCAAAGGGGAAGGGGCAAACCAGCCCACTAAGGGGTGGTGCGCCCCCCACACCCTTTCCCACGTTACTTGGGGAGGTGGGGCGCCTCCACCTGGCTTGGGAGGCAAGCCTCCACCTGCTTGGCTTGGGGGGCAAGTCTCCCTAGGATTTTCCCTAGGGAGATCCAATCTGCTTGGCTGCCGCCCCCTAGGGGAAACCCTAGGGCGCCTCCCCCTCTCCCCTTGCCCCTATATATAGTGGAGGGGTGGGAGGGCAGCCGCACCTCTTCCCTGGCGCAGCCCTCCCTCCTCATACACCTCCTCCTCCTCCTCCGTAGTGCTTAGCGAAGCTCTGCTGGAGAACCACGAGCTCCATTGCCACCACGCCGTCGTGCTGCTGGAGTTCTCCGTCAACTTCTCCTCTCCCCTTGCTGGATCAAGAAGGAGGAGACGTCCCCGGGCTGTACGTGTGTTGAACGCGGAGGCGCCGTCCGTTCGGCGCTAGATCGGATCTTCCGTGATTTAAATCGCTGCGAGTACGACTCCATCAACCGAGTTCTTGTAACGCTTCCGCTTAGCGATCTACAAGGGTATGTAGATGCACTCCTCCCCTATCGTTGCTAGTAAACTCCATAGATTGATCTTGGTGATGCGTAGATAATTTTGAATTATTGCTACGTTCCCCAACAGTGGCATCATGAGCTAGGTCTATGCGTAGATTCTATGCACGAGTAGAACACAAAGTAGTTGTGGGCGATGATTTGTTCAATTTGCTTACCGTTACTAGTCTTATCTTGATTCGGCGGCATTGTGGGATGAAGCGGCCCGGACCGACCTTACACGTACTCTTACGTGAGACAGGTTCCACCGACTGACATGCACTTGATGCATAAGGTGGCTAGCGGGTGTCTGTCTCTCCCACTTTAGTTGGATCGGATTCGATAAAAAGGGTCCTTATGAAGGGTAAATAGCAATTGGCATATCATCGTTGTGGCTTTTGCGTAGGTAAGAAACGTTCTTGCTAGAAACCCATAGCAGCCACGTAAAACATGCAACAACAATTAGAGGACGTCTAACTTGTTTTTGCAGGGTATGCTATGTGATGTGATATGGCCAAAAGGATGTGATGAATGATATATGTGATGTATGAGATTGATCATGTTCTTGTAATAGGAATCACGACTTGCATGTCGATGAGTATGACAACCGGCAGGAGCCATAGGAGTTGTCTTAATTTATTGTATGACCTGCGTGTCAATGAAAATCACCATGTAATTACTTTACTTTATTGCTAACCGTTAGCCATAGTAGTAGAAGTAATAGTTGGCGAGACAACTTCATGAAGACACGATGATGGAGATCATGATGATGGAGATCATGGTGTCATGCCGGTGACGAAGGTGATCATGCCGTGCCTCGAAGATGGAGATCAAAAGGCGCAAGATGATATTGGCCATATCATGTCACTTTATGATTTGCATGTGATGTTTGTCATGTTTACATCTTATTTGCTTAGAACGACGGTAGCATAAATAAGATGATCCCTCACTAAAATTTCAAGAGATGTGTTCCCCCTAACTGTGCACCGTTGCGAAGGTTCATTGTTTCGAAGCACCACGTGATGATCGGGTGTGATAGATTCTAACGTTCGCATACAACGGGTGTAAGCCAGATTTACACATGCGAAACACTTAGGTTGACTTGACGAACCTAGCATGTACAGACATGGCCTTGGAACACAAGAGACCGAAAGGTCGAACATGAGTCGTATAGTAGATACGATCAACATGGAGATGTTCACCGATGATGACTAGTCCGTCTCACGTGATGATCGGACACGGCCTAGTTGACTCGGATCATGTATCACTTAGATGACTAGAGGGATGTCTATCTGAGTGGGAGTTCATTAAATAATTTGATTAGATGAACTTAATTATCATGAACATAGTCAAAAGGTCTTTGCAAATTATGTCGTAGCTTACACTTTAGTTCTACTAAGATATGTTCCTAGAGAAAATTTAGTTGAAAGTTGATAGTAGCAATTATGCGGACTGGGTCCGTAAACTGAGGATTGTCCTCATTGCTGCACAGAAGGCTTATGTCCTTAATGCACCGTTCGGTGTGCTGAACCTCGAGCGTCGTTTGTGGATGTTGTGAACATCTAACATACACGTTTTGATGACTACGTGATAGTTCAGTACGTAATGTTGGACGGTTTAGAATTGAGGCACAGAAGACATTTTGAAACGTCGCGGAACATATGAGATGTTCCAAGAGCTGAAATTGGGATTTTAGGCTCGTGCCCAGGTCAAGAGGTATGAGACCCCTGACAAGTTTCTTAAGCCTGCAAACTAAGGGAGAAAAGCTCAATTGTTGAGCATGTGCTCGGATTGTCTGAGTACTACAATCGCTTGAATCGAGTGGGAGTTGTCTTCCAGATGAGATAGTGATGGTTCTCCATAGTCACTGCCACCAAGCTATTAGAGCTTCATGATGAACTATAACATATCAGGGATAGACATGATGATCCTTGGGCAACTCGTGATGTTTGGCACCGCGAAAGTAGAAATCAAGTAGGAGCATCAATTGTTGATGGTTAGTAAAACCACTAGTTTCAAGAAGGGCAAGGGAAAGAAGGGATACTTCATGAAACGGCAAATCAGTTGCTGCTCTAGTGAATAAACCCAAGGTTGAACCCAAACCCGAGACTAAGTGCTTCTGTAATGAGGGGAACGGTCACTGAAGCAGAACTACCCTAGATACTTGGTAGATGAGAAGGCTGGCAAGGTCGACAGAAGTATATTGAATATACATTATATTAATGTATACTTTACTAGTGCTCCTAGTAGCACCAGGGTATTAGATACTGGTTCGGTTGCTAAGTGTTGGTAACTCGAAATAAAGAGCTACATAATAAATGGAGACTAGCTAAAGGTGAGATGACGATATGTGTTGGAAGTGTTTCAAAGGTTGATGTGATCAAGCATCGCATGCTCCCTCTACCATCGAGATTGGTGTTAAACCTAAATAATTGTTATTTGGTATTTGCGTTGAGCATAGACATGATTGGATTATGTTTATCGCAATACGGTTATTCATTTAAGGAGAATAATGGTTACTCTGTTTATTTGAATAATACCTTCAATGGTCTTACACCTAAAATGAATGGTTTATTGAATCTCGATCATAGTGATACACATGTTCATGCCGAAAGATATGAGATAGTAATGATAGTACCACATACTTGTGGCACTGCCACTTGAGTCATATTGGTATAAAACGCATGAAGAAGCTCCATGTTGATGGATCTTTGGACTCACTCGTTTTTGAAAAGATTGAGACATGCGAACCATGTCTATTAGTATATATGCATGAAGAAAGTCCATACAGATGGATCGTTTGGACTCACTTGATTTTGAATCACTTGAGACATGCAAATCATACCACATGGGCAAGATGACTGAAAGGCCTCGTTTTCAGTAAAGATGGAACAAGAAAGCAACTTGTTGGAAGTAATACATTTTGATGTGTGCAGTCCAATGAGTGCTGAGGCATGCAGTGGATATCGTTATGTTCTTGCTTCACAGATGATTTGAGTAGATGCTGAGTATATTTACTTGATGAAACACAAGTCTGAATTATTGAATGGTTCAAGTAATTTCAGAGTGAAGTTGAAGATCGTCGTGACAAGAGGATAAAATGTCTGTGATATGATCATAGAGATGAATATCTGAGTTACGAGTTTGGCACACAATTAAGAAATTGTGGAAATTGTTTCACGACATGAAGCATGGTTGTGTCTTCAGTGCGCACCGCCGGATGAACGTCATGCTGGGACACGCTATCCCTGATTTATGCCGCTTCAGCTTGGATGAGTCTCCATCATGTGGAACCGGACTAAAAAGCCGCGACAATGATTCCCGTTGCCCACCGCTATGGATCATGCCATCCATGAAGAACACCTGGGACTGGAACCTGATGGAGGACATGTAGCCCATCTATAACGTGTAAGTGGAGTACGGTAATTGTGAACGGTAGCGCTGTGAATATATGTAGACTAGTCGTGCACAAATTTATCACATGAATTGGAGATGAACTTGTGTGGCATACTGGCATTTGTCCTTTAGAATTTATTACTAGTAAATGTGTTATGTGTATGTGCAACTTGTGTGGTTGTTGCACGGGCTCCAACACGCTCTTTGAGAGAAAAAGGTGGCACAGCTTTGGATATACGTGACGTGGCGGCATCATACAGTAGCATCATTCGCTATAGTTGTAGTACACTCCTACTAGGACGACAACTCCTATAAAACCTTGCGCTTGGCTCTTTGCCTCTTCGGGAGGTTCAACAGTTCGTACTCGTGTGAACCTTGCACTTGACTCTTCGCCTCTTCGGAAGGTCCAACAATGATGATACTATAGTACAATATGCTTCTGGCAATCTGACACCGATTGAACTGCTGCACGTCCACCGCGAGGGCGAGGGAGAGGGAGAGGGCGCTGTAGTCAAAACCCTCTCCTCGTCCTGCGAACCACCGCGCGCGTGGGCGAGGGAGAGGTGTAGTAAGCAAGCTTCTCCTTGTTCGGCGAGTTGACGGGACACATCAAAGCAGTACTAGTACTAGTAGTAGTAGTCCATACTGCGTCCTTTCCGATTAATATGGCTTAATTTGAAATGAGAAAAATACACTAGCGGTCAACGTATGTAACAATACGCTCTTTACGGTCACTACATATAGTTTTGCGGCGATTATACGATCACTAGCTCATCGTAGAGCACCGTATTGCACCCTACTTACCGGCCACATAGTCGACGTGGCACTTTGTTGACTGGTTAAATTGTCACTTGGTTTCTGGGTCCCACCTGTCAGTTGGCAGAGCAAAGAAATCAGTTAAACAAAACTTTACGCAGACGCGACACGAGTCCAACCCTTGCGCGCGAACCGCCCTGGCTGTGTATGTGAGTGCATGCACGTGTCCTCCGTCGGTCTTCCAACAAAGAGTGTACATCGGCTATAAAACAAAGAGTGTAGTACATGATGTACATCTACACTTCCAATGCATTTAGCCTTTAATCTAAATCGATATTGATTGACTAATGCACCAACTTGTGTTGTAGGTATAGGCTACATGTCTATCCTTAATTACAGCATGCAACGGCCTTCATTTAATCTTCTTATCTCAATGGTCGCATGCACACATAAGTCTGCTACTTTTGGGCGTTAATTATGCCATGGTCAATGTGTAAATCTCTAAATGTACAGTCTTTCACGGACGTAGGGAGTAGGTTGAGCACTTGAGCGTGAGCGTGTGTGTTGCGTCTTGTGCTGTGTGCCGCATGGGTGCGTGAGTGTTGCGTGCGTCCATGTGTACGTGTGAGTGTTGCATGTTGCATGCATGCATGCATGGGGTGTGACGCCCGGATAGTTAAGCTACAGCGAAACTTTGCTAATGGTGCCACGTCACCGACGATTACTATCGCTAATCTCGCGTTAGTTCAAAATGATTCGAATTCAAATTTGGATTTTTAACAAACATCAAAACTTTTCAAACATCAAAACTAAAATGTTCGGTATGTGGCATATTTACATATACTAAATTAGGTACCACCTTGGTATTTTACTAAAACTAAAGTATATTGAAAATTAGGGAAAACGGTAAAGAAAGAAATAAAATTAAAAGGAAAAACAAAAACAAAAAAAAGTAGAAGAAAAGGAAACCCCCTTCCGCCCAGCAGGCCGTCGGGCCACCAGGCCGGCCCAGCCGCACCCCCACACCCACACCCTCCCCCTTATCCACCCCACTGGGGGAAAACACTAACCACCCACCCCACTCGCCCCACTCCTCTCTCCCCTCCCCATACCGGATCGGGATCGGGCACCCGACGCCCGACGCCCCGGCTCGTCCCCGCCGTCTCACCGTTCGCCGGCAACCGCCCCGTCCTCATCTCCTCCCCATCATTCCTTTGTCACCGAGCCGCACCCGCTCACCGTCGCCGTGTGCCACCACCGCCGCCCGAAGGCCCCGCCGTCGCCGACCACCGTCGCCGCTCAGATCGCCCTCCGCCTCGCGTCTCCGACCTCGTCACCGCCGTCGCTGGACTGCCTCCCCGTCAACGTCGTCGTCTCCGTCCTCCTCCCCAAGCCCCACTGCCCCGTTCCCTGCGATCCCCCGTGAGCCCCCCTCTCCTCCTCTCCTTGTCCCCGTGCTTACATACGTGCACGCGTTCACGCGCTGTCGCCCCTCGCCCGTGGTTGCCGCGCCGCTGGCGCCGTCCGGCTTCTGCGTCCGCATCCCCGTCCCGGCCAGCCACCGCATCACCGCGGCCCTGCCTCCGCCCCCGCTGCCGCGTCGGCCTGCAGTGGCCTTCCCCCGCCTCCTACCGCTGCTCCCCTTCCCAGGCGGCTGCGACCGCTCGCTGCGGTGGCCGCCGGCGCCTCGCCGTTGCCGCGCCCGCACCCGCTACTGCCCGAACCGCTATGGCCCCCTAGGGCCAATGACATGTGGGGCCCAGCCCCAGAACGATTTTAAAAAAGAGATAAAATTAATAATAATGACTATGAATTTAATTCATTAATTAACTAAATTAATCCTATTTAATTAATGTAATTAATTAACTAACCTAACTAATCTATTAATTAAACTAATTAATTAGGTTAATTAGATTATTGTACCTATGACATGCAGGACCCACACGTCAGCGACCAAGTCAACACCTCTGTTGCCTGCTGACGTCATGCTGACGTCATCACTATTATGGATAATGTTGAATTAAATTATTTAAATAAATTCAAAAAATGATGTAAAACTTTAAAAATTAAAATAAAATAAACCGTAGCTCGGATCGAAATACTTTGTACATGAAAGTTGCTCAGAACGACGAGACGAATCCGAATACGCAACCCGTTCGCCCGACACACATCTCTAGCATAGCGAACGTGCAACATTTCACCTCCGGTCCATCTGTCCGAAAACGCGAAACACCGGGAATACTTTCCCGGATGTTTCCCCCCTTCGCCGGTATCACCTACTACCGCGTTTGGGCACACCTAGCATCACGCTTTGTCATGTCATGCATTGTTATGCATCTGTTTGCATTGTATTCATTGTTTCTTCCCCATCTTCTCTCCGGTAGACTACGAGACCGACGCCGCTGCTGGTGCCCCGACCGACTACGTTGTTGACGACCCCTCCTTCTTGCCAGAGCAACCAGGCAAGCCCCCCCTTGATCACCAGATATCGCCTATTCTTCTCTATACTGCTTGCATTAGAGTAGTGTAGCATGTTACTGCTTTCGGTTAATCCTATTCTGCTGCATAGCCTAACATTGTTGCTACAGTTGCTACCCTTACCTGATATCCTACTGCTTAGAATAGGATGCTAGTTTTCCATCAGTGGCCCTACATTCTTGTCCGTCTGCCATGCTATACTATCGGGCCGTGATCACTAGGGAGGTGATCACGGGTATATACTATATACTTTATATACATGACACATGTGGTGACTAAAGTCGGGTCAGCTCGTTGAGTACCCGCAAGTGATTCTGATGAGGGGGCTGAAGGGACAGGTGGCTCCATCCCGGTAGAGGTGGGCCTGGGTTCCTGACGGCCCCCGACTGTTACTTTGTGGCGGAGCGACAGGGCAGGTTGAGACCACCTAGGAGAGAGGTGGGCCTGGCCCTGGTCGGCGTTCGCGGATACTTAACACGCTTAACGAGATCTTGGTATTTGATCTGAGTCTGGCCATTTGGTCTATACGCACTAACCAACTATGCGGGAACATTTATGGGCACTCGGCGTCGTGGTATCAGCCGAAGCCTTCGTGACGTCAGCGACTGAGCGGCGCGCGCCGGATTGGACTGGAACGCCTGCTAGGCTAGGTCTGCTTCCGGCCGCGTTCGCAACGTGCAGGTGTGCAATGGGCGATGGGCCCAGACCCCTGCGCGCATAGGATTTAGACCGGCATGCTGACCGCTCTGTTGTGCCTAGGTGGGGTTGCGACGTGTTGATCTTCCGAGGCCGGGCATGACCTAGGAAAGTGTGTCCGGCCAAACGGGATCGAGCGTGTTGGGTTATGTGGTGCACCCCTACAGGGAAGTTTATCTATTCGAATAGACGTGTCCCTCGGTAAAAGGACGACCCGGAGTTGTACCTTGACCTTATGACAACTAGAACTGGATAATTAATAAAACACACCCTTCCAACTGCCAGATACAACCCGGTGATCACTCTCTAACAGGGCGACGAGGAGGGGATCGCCGGGTAGGATTATGCTATACGATGCTACTTGGTGAACTTACCATCTACTCTCTTCTACATGCTGCAAGATGGAGGTGGCCTGAAGGGTAGTCTTCGACAGGATTAGCTACCCCCCTCTTATTCTGGCATTCTGCAGTTCAGTCCACCGATATGGCTCTTTACACATATACCCATGCATATGTAGTGTAGATCCTTGCTTGCGAGTACTTTGGATGAGTACTCACGGTTGGTTTTCTCCCTCTTTCCCCCTTTCCATTCTACCTGATTGTCGCAACCAGATGCTGGAGCCCAGGAGCCAGACGCCACCGTCGATGACGACTCCTACTACACCGGAGGAGCCTACTACTACGTGGAGTAGTTAGGAGGATCCCAGGCAGGAGGCCTGCGCCTCTTTCGATCTGTATCCCAGTTTGTGCTAGCCTTCTTAAGGCAATCTTGTTTAACTTATGTCTGTACTCAGATATTGTTGCTTCCGCTTACTCGTCTATGATCGAGCACTTGTATTCAAGCCCTCGAGGCCCCTGGCTTGTATTATGATGCTTGTATGACTTATTTATGTTTTAGAGTTGTGTTGTGATATCTTCCCGTGAGTCCCTGATCTTGATCGTACACGTTTGCGTGCATGATTAGTGTACGGTCAAATCGGGGGCGTCACAAGTTGGTATCAGAGCCAACTGCCTGTAGGAATCCCCCTTCCAAACTCCTTGGCCGAAATTGAGTCTAGTCAGTGAAAACTGTTTTACTAACATGTCTGTGTGGCTTACGGGCCCATGTCGCCGTTGGGTGGTATTAGGATCTTTTACTCCTCGTCTATACTCTGGGACTCTGATCTCTCTTCCATTCGGGTTAAATGAATTTTGCTAACTCTAACATTAGGATCTTGTGATCACTTCCACCCGGAGAGCCCCTTATTACTGATGATTGCCTGCTGCACCAGAAGATTTCGAAGATACTCTCCGATGTTCTATCGAGACTTTGTCCCCGTTGCTTTTGCAATTTCCTACCACCAAAATATCCCTATGGATAAATACATACACCTCTCGTTCTTACTTTGATTCCCAGTTGATCTTGTTATTACAAGATACCCCGGAATTCTCTTTTTTTTTCCGAGAATACTTTGTGCCTACTGCCTTGAAGTACCTTGCCACATAAATACCGCTACGGATAATTCCCCGCACTTACCGAGTATCCGGTCATCCCCCGTTGTTCATATGTTTCACAAAGTCTTCGAAATACCATTCGATCTTCCGAAAATCCTCAGCAACCTATTGCTCTGGAATTTCTTGCTTGCTTTAATTATGATTAATCCCATAAGTCTGGTAATCTTATTGGCATCCTTTGTCATTATCATTTGAGTCTATTGATTCAATATGTTGCGATGCTCGCATTCCTCAGTCGAATCCTAGAATTCATCCTTCCGGCTCAGATGTCATTTGAACAGGAGCTGGTTCTCGACTAATCAAATTACTGTCGATTGTATCCCTAAGGCTATTCAACTTATCCATCCCTAATCAGAGCATTGCTTCGGATCCCTTGATTTGGAAATCATAATTCCTTTGCATTTGAGCTTTTAGTTAGTCAGTTGTTTCTATAATCTGATCTCCTTGCATTCTTCTTCCTCTAGTGGAGTACCGATGCTCACGTCAGATCCCTTGTGGACCACCAGATCCTTTGTTGGATTTTATCCGACATCGTCCTTCATATTCAATATGCCTGTGAGCCTTTTCTCGGATACATAATGCCTTTGGTAAATTGTATCCTCTGCTTTGTCAACCATGCTCTACTTTTGAGCTTGTGTTATTTACTCCTGAAGTTTGTGGTATATCTTTCTACGATGCCCCGATGGGTTGAACCTATGCCTTCCTTAATCTATGTGAACCCGAAAGATTTCACGGGTCATACTTATGTGGTATTGCACCAGGTAAGACTTTCAACAACTAATGTCATTTTCGAAAAGCAAGAGGTGAATGGAAGGTTATACATTGAAGAAGTGGGAGTCGACCTTGAACTTGTGTTCATGCCCATGGACACGATGTAGATCCTATCATGGAAGCTTCTTGTAATAATAACTATTTCCTTGATATAATATCATTTGGTATCGGTGAATTGATCCTTTGCAATCGTGGTTCCGACCATGTTCTCCTTTAAATACCATTTCTCGTGCAAGTTTAAGCACTTGTCTTCTGCAGAGCAATACCCCGGTCCAACCCCCTATTTTGATCTACCTTCGAGTATTACCCCCTGGTATCTCGAGGATATCATGCTATTGCCCTACCTATTATGAATTTCTGATGAAGTAGTACCTTTCCACATCATAATCACTCCACGGGTTCTGGGTTGTCGTCAATCGAGAATGCCGATTAGTGAATCGAATCTGCACTACAATTCAGTACCTTCTAGTACTTTGTTGTTGAGGAGTTTAATACTCCATCACGTCATTCCTAGCCTGATCGGCTATATCATCATAGTGCTAATTTTAACTGTGCTACCTGGTCCTTATTCCCGGAGCATAATGTTTTACGATGAGCTAAGCTTAAGTCGATCTTCCTCATCATATCATTTCGCCTTGAACAGCAAGCTTGGTTTCGAGTTTGTGTCGTACCCTTGATCCTAATAACCTTTCGCTTCACCATTCCTTTGACTTGATGTCATCGCCGATCGATTACATCTTGAAATCTCTCGACTAATGTGTCGTGATCATCATCAGCATTCTGAGCTTTTCCAGGATATCAATTGAATTTATGTTGAGAAAGACCACCCTTGCCCTCGATGATTAGCGTTATCATCGACCACTCTACTGCGTTTCCTCCAGCACAAACTTGTTTGTGTTTTGTGTTATACCTTGAGTTCCTTGCTATCCAGCAATTGCTCTTCTTTACCTTGGAGTATTACCATCTTTTATGCCAAGAATGTTGTGAGAATTGCTCCACCTCTTAAATAATTCTTGGTATTATGATACTTCACACAATCACCATTGTTTCTTGGTCCCCGTGTTGATTCTAACCGGGACACCAACAAGTGAACGGTGCTGACCCTATTGCTTTGAAGTTGTGGTCAACCGTTCATTCTTAGACTATTGGTTATAGAATCACCATTCTAACTTTGATCGTGCTACCTAAGCCCATATTTCGGGTGCACCTTTAAACCAATGTTTACTTGTGTATGATTTCCTTGAGCATACATCATTAAATCATTTGATCGACGAATGTTATATCTTCATTCACATAATTGTGGAAATCCATCTTTATGGAAATCTTGAGGGATTGTCGCTGAGTTCATCAGCCACCTCCTTGTCCTCTCCTTGGTTTAATGATGAACTCATGTTTTGGAACTCGCTTCCATATTTCATTTCCCGGAAATCTTACAATGTCATCTCGTCAATTTGTGTTGTACCTTTCTTCTCACGCATCCCGAGACTGAGACATCGTGACACCAATCAAATCTGAATCTCGGTCAGACATGATGGTTGGAACATTTTCCAAGAGTCATAACATTGGTCTTTGACCTGATAAGGTGATGTCATACCTAGCACACCTGGCCGGAGGACCTATTGATATAGTTTCTTTTTTGGCAAGGTTAGACATTCTTCCATGTGGAAATTGGAAGACTTATTCTATAAGTTGTTCCTGATGGATCCTTTGTGTATCCATAGCCTAATCTTTACCTGATGCCCATGTCAATGCTATCTTGAAGCATGTCTGTGCTACTCCGATTTTCAATAAGAACACTGAAAGCGCAATGCTAAATGTTTCTTGATCAGTTATCCAAACACTGTTGTATGGGTACATATCATGATTCTTCTTACCCCCTTTTATCTAAATGGTCATGCATGTGGTCTCCTGGCTTGGATATCTTACTCTACTTGTCTTTGGGAAGGGTATACCCCTGGTACATGTGTCAAACACATTTTCCTTTCCATTGTTCTGTTTGATCTGATGATCACATTTTCCTTTCCATTGAATTGTTTAACCTTCCTTGTGGTCCATATGATCTAAGCAGTAATATTCTTCTGCTTATGTAAACACCTTGGTGTACAACCGTGTCAGTAAGACCCTATTGCATTTGTCGATAGCATTCCGGTAACCACCGATGGACGAGAACTTTGCCTATTGGTCCGCCTCGTTCAACGAGCAGGAAAATGGTTCTCTTCGTCCCTCGCCCATGGTACCGATGTTGACGTTGACATAACCGACAGGCTTTCCTCTGACCTACATTGCTATCATGATCGTGCATGATCACAATGCCCTCCCTAATTTTTTTAACCCACATGGTGGGCCCATAACCCACAGTTCCACAAGATCGAAACCTGACTCTCCTGTACACCCCTGTTGCTAAAGTTATTTCTCGTGTTTGCCTCCGTATGTAATTCACGGGTCAGCTTCCTAGAGATGATCTATTCTGGTATCAGACGCAATACTTATTCTCGTTGCTCTGGACCCCTTTCACACCTTGTTTCAGGAAACGAACGATTGCCTACCCGCTTGAAACTTCCCATAATACCTCCTTACTCTACTCTTGATATTTTCTTAAGTTTCAATTCGAGAGTTACTTTCCGCCACCACCCCCGATGTTATCAACCAGATAGTTAACCATTCAGAGGTCCGTTCTTCCGAAGTTACCCCTTGTCCTTCATGCGTACAATGAAGACTCCGAAGAAAGGATGACGACTTCGTCCTGATGACCTAAAGCCGAGGTATGAAGACATCAACGTTATGGATCGAGCTCTTCGAGAAGAGCAACCAAGACCAAGAAGACTCGTTAGAATTTCGTATCCAAATCCCTCCCCCCTTACTCCCCCTCTTAAATCTCGAGATGAGATTTCTTGTAGTGGAGGAGAATTGTGACGCCTGGATAGTTAAGCTACAGTGAAACTTTGCTAATGGTGCCATGTCACCACGATTACTATCGCTAATCTCGCGTTAGTTCAAAATGATTCGAATTCAAATTTGGATTTTTAACAAACATCAAAACTTTTCAAACATCAAAACTAAAATGTCCGGTATGTGGCATATTTACATATACTAAATTAGGTACCACCTTGGTATTTTACTAAAACTAAAGTATATTGAAAATTAGGGAAAACGGGAAAGAAAGAAATAAAATTAAAAGGAAAAACAAAAACAAAAAAAGTAGAAGAAAAGGAAACCCCCTTCCCCCCCACTGGGCCACGGCCCAGCAGGCCATCGGGCCGCCAGGCCGGCCCACCCGCACCCCCACACCCTCCCCCTTATCCACCCCATTGGGGGAAAACCCTAACCACCCACCCCACTCGCCCCACTCCTCTCTCCCCCTCCCCATTCTGGATCGGGATCGGGCACCCGACGCCTGACACCCCGGCTCGTCCCCGCCGTCTCACCGTTCGCCGGCGACTGCCCCATCCTCATCTCCTCCCCATCATTCCTTCGTCACTGAGCCGCACCTGCTCGTTGTCACCGTATGCCACCAACGCCGCCCGAAGGCCCCGCCGTCGCCGACCACCGTCGCCGCTCGGATCGCCCTCCGCCTCGCGTCTCCAACCTCGTCACCGCCGTCGCTGGACTGCCTCCCCGTCAACGTCGTCGTCTCCGTCCTCCTCCCCAAGCCCCACTGCCTCGTTCCCTGCGATCCCCCGTGAGCCCCTCTCCTCCTCTCCCCTGTCCCCGTGCTCACATATGTGCACGCGCTCACGCGTCGTCGCCCCTCGCCCCTGGTCGCCGTGCCACTGGCGCCGCCCGGTTTCTGCGTCCGCATCCCCGTCCCGGCCAGCCACCGCATCACCGCGGCCCTGCCTCCGCCCCCGTTGCCGCGTCGGCCTGCAGTGGCCTTTCCCCTGCCTCCTGCCGCTGCTCCCCTTCCCAGGCGGCTGCGACCGCTCGCTGCGGTGGCCGCCGGCACCTCGCCGTTGCCGCGCCCAACTCCGGCGCCCCGCCGCGCCTCGGCGGCCGTCGCCCGCTCACCTGGGGCTCGCCCTGTCGGGCGCGCCCGCACCCGCTACCGCCCGAACCGCTATGGCCCCCTAGGGCCAATGACATGTGGGGCCCAGCCCCCGAGAACGATTTAAAAAAAGAGATAAAATTTATAATAATGACTATAAATTTAATTCATTAATTAACTAAATTAATTAACTAAATTAATCCTGTTTAATTAATGTAATTAATTAACTAACCTAACTAATCTGTTAATTAAACTAATTAATTAGGTTAATTAGATTATTGTACCTATGACATGCGGGACCCACACGCCAGCGACCCAGTCAACACCTCCGTTGACTGCTGACATCATGCTGACGTCATCACTATTCTGGATAATGTTGAATTAAATTATTTAAATAAATTCTAAAAATGATTTAAAACTTTAAAAATTAAAATAAAATAAACCGTAGCTCAGATCGAAATACTTTGTACATGAAAGTTGCTCAGAACGACGAGACGAATCCGAATACGCAACCCGTTCGCCCGCCACACATCCCTAGCATAGCGAACCTGCAACGTTTCACCTCCGGTTCATCTGTCCGAAAACGCGAAACACCGGGAATACTTTCCCGGATGTTTCCCCCCTTCGCCGGTATCACCTACTACCGCGTTTGGGCACACCTAGCATCACGCTTTGTCATGTCATGCATCGTTATGCATCTGTTTGCATTGTATTCATTGTTTCTTCCCCCTCTTCTCTCCGGTAGACTACGAGACCGACGCCGCTGCTGGTGCCCCGACCGACTACGTTGTTGATGACCCCTCCTTCTTGCCAGAGCAACCGGGCAAGCCCCCCCTTGATCACCAGATATCGCCTATTCTTCTCTATACTGCTTGCATTAGAGTAGTGTAGCATGTTACTGCTTTCGGCTAATCCTATTCTGCTGCATAGCCTGACATTGTTGCTACAGTTGCTACCCTTACCTGCTATCCTACTGCTTAGAATAGAATGCTAGTTTTCCATCAGTGGCCCTACATTCTTGTCCGTTTGCCATGCTATACTATCGGGCCGTGATCACTAGGGAGGTGATCACGGGTATATACTATATACTTTATATACATGACACATGTGGTGACTAAAGTCGGGTCAGCTCGTTGAGTACCCGCAAGTGATTCTGATGAGGGGGATGAAGGGACAGGTGGCTCCATCCCGGTAGAGGTGGGCCTGGGTTCCTGACGGCCCCCGACTGTTACTTTGTGGCGGAGCGCAGGGCAGGTTGAGACCACCTAGGAGAGAGGTGGGCCTGGCCCTGGTCGGCGTTCGCGGATACTTAACACGCTTAACGAGATCTTGGTATTTGATCTGAGTCTGGCCATTTGGTCTATACGCACTAACCAACTACGCGGGAACATTTATGGGCACTCGGCGTCGTGGTATCAGCCGAAGCCTTCATGACGTCAGCGACTGAGCGGCGCGCGCCGGATTGGACTGGAACGCCTGCTAGGCTAGGTCTGCTTTCGGCCGCGTTCGCAACGTGCAGGTGTGCAATGGGCGATGGGCCTAGACCCCTGCGCGCATAGGATTTAGACCGGCGTGCTGACCGCTCTGTTGTGCCTAGGTGGGGCTGCGACGTGTTGATCTTCCGAGGCCGGGCATGACCCAGGAAAGTGTGTCCGGCCAAATGGGATCGAGCGTGTTGGGTTATGTGGTGCACCCCTGCAGGGAAGTTTATCTATTCGAATAGCCGTGTCCCTCGGTAAAAGGACGACCCGGAGTTGTACCTTGACCTTATGACAACTAGAACTGGATACTTAATAAAACACACCCTTCCAAGTGCCAGATACAACCCGGTGATCGCTCTCTAACAGGGCGACGAGGAGGGGATCGCCGGGTAGGATTATGCTATATGATGCTACTTGGTGAACTTACCATCTACTCTCTTCTACATGCTGCAAGATGGAGGTAGCCTGAAGCGTAGTCTTCGACAGGATTAGCTACCCCCCTCTTATTCTGGCATTCTGCAGTTCAGTGCACCGATATGGCCCTTTACACATATACCCATGCATATGTAGTGTAGCTCCTTGCTTGCGAGTACTTTGGATGAGTACTCACAAAGTACTCGCAAGCAAGGAGCTACACTACATATGCATGGGTATATGTGTAAAGGGCCATATCAGTGGGCTGAACTGCAGAATGCCAGAATAAGAGGGGGATAGCTAATCCGGACGAAGACTACACTTCAGGCCACCTCCATCTTGCAGCATGTAGAAGAGAGTAGATGGTAAGTTCACCAAGTAGCATCGTATAGCATAATCCTACTCGGCAATCCCCTCCTCGTCGCCCTGTTAGAGAGCGATCACCGGGTTGTATCTGGCACTTGGAAGGGTGTGTTTTATTAAGTATCCAGTTCTAGTTGTCATAAGGTCAAGGTACAACTCCGGGTCGTCCTTTTACCGAGGGACACGGCTATTCGAATAGATAAACTTCCCTGCAGGGGTGCACCACATAACCCAACACGCTTGATCCCATTTGGTCGGACACACTTTCCTGGGTCATGCCCGGCCTCGGAAGATCAACACGTCGCAGCCCCACCTAGGCACAACAGAGAGGTCAGCACGCCGGTCTAAATCCTATGGCGCAGGGGTCTGGGCCCATCGCCCATTGCACACCTGCACGTTGCGAGGGCTGCCGGAAGCAGACCTAGCCTAGCAGGCGTTCCAGTCCAATCCGGCGCGCGCCGCTCCGTCGCTGACGTCAAGAAGGCTTCGGCTGATACCACGACGTCGAGTGCCCATAACTGTTCCCGCGTAGTTGGTTAGTGCGTATAGACCAAATGGCCAGACTCAGATCAAATACCAAGAACTCGTTAAGCGTGTTATTTTGAAGTAACCGCGGACGCCGACCAGGGCCAGGCCCACCTCTCTCCTAGGTGGTCTCAACCTGCCCTGTCGCTCCGCCACAAAGTAACAGTCGGGGGCCGTCAGGAACCCAGGCCCACCTCTACCGGAATGGAGCCACCTGTCCTTTTAGCCCCCTCATCAGAATCACTTGCGGGTACTCAACGAGCTGACCCGACTTTAGTCACCACATGTGTCATGTATATAAAGTATATAGTATATACCCGTGATCACCTCCCGAAGTGATCACGGCCCAGTAGTATAGCATGGCAGACGGACAAGAGTGTAGGGCCACTGATGGAACACTAGCATCCTATACTAAGCAGTAGGATAGCAGGTAGGGTAACAACTGTAGCAACAATGACAGGCTATGCATCAGTATAGGATTAACCGAAAGCAGTAACATGCTACACTACTCTAATGCAAGCAGTATAGAGAAGGAATAGGCGATATCTGGTGATCAAGGGGGGGGGCTTGCCTGGTTGCTCTGGCAAGAAGGGTTCGTCGTAGATGTAGTCGATCACAGGGGTACCGGCATCGGTCTCAAGGTCTACCGGAAAGAAGTAACGAAGGGGGAACACAATAAATAACAGAGCAATCAAAGCATCACAAAGCATAACATGACAAACGCGGTGCTAGATGTGCCCTAACGCGGTAGTAGGTGATACCGGCAAAGGGGGGAAACATCCGGGAAAGTATTATCGGTGTTTCGCGTTTTCGAACAGATGAACCGGAGGGGTAAAGTTGCGTGTTTTCTATGCTAGGGATGTGTGGTGAACGAACGGGCTGCGTATCCGGATTCGTCTCGTCGTTCTGAGCAACTTTCATGTAGAAAGTATTTTCATCCGAGCTACGGTTTATTTTATATTAATTTTAAAAGATTTAATCATTTTTAGAATTTACTTAATTATTTAAATCAACATTATCCAGAACAGTGCATGCTGATGTCATCATGACGTCAGCAGTCAACAGGGCGTTGACTGGGTCAAACTAACGTGAGGGTCCCGCATGTCATTGACTGATTAATTAACTAACAATTAATTAGGTTAATTAGTGATTAGATTAATCTAATTTTGATTAATTAAGTTAATTAATTAATTATTTTTTTATTGTTATTTTAATTCTTTTTTATATAAAAAATTTGTTCTGGGCGTGGGGCCCATCTGTCATAGGCCCCAGGGGCCACAGTGGATCGGGCGTGCGGGCGACGGGCGCCAGCCCGAATGGGCGCCCGCCCAGGCCAACAGGGGGAACGGCGTCGGCGTCAGCCGGGCGCCGAAGCGGCACGGCGAGTGGGCGGCGGCCAGCGAGGGGGCCACGGCTGCGGCGAGGCCGGCCGCCAGTGGCCGGAGCGAAAGGGAGCTCCGAGCGGCGCCGGAGCGGGGTAGGGCGAGGCCAGGGCGCCGGGCGCAGGGCGTGGCCAGATGGAGGCGAGCGGAGGCGCGGCCGTGGGCGCGAACGGGCGAGGCCGGGAGGGCGCAGGCCGGCGCGAGGACGCGCACGAGCGCGGCCAGGGCGCGGCCCGGACGCCGTGTCCGAATGGGCAAGGGGCGTGCGAGGAGAGGGGACGGCCAGGGTCAGGCGCGGGGTGCGCGCGGCCATCGGCTCGCCTGCGCGCGTAGGGCTCGGGGCGACGTTGCCGGTGCGGGGCGAGCAGGGAGGCAAAGAGGAGAGGGGCGAGGCTCACTGGGGCCGTAGGGATCGTGGCCGCGGTGCTCGTGGTGGGGGACGGGGACGACAGCGTCGACGTAGAAGAGGCAGACCGATGGGGCAGCTCCGGCGAGTGCGTCGAGTGGCGGGGACGAGGCGGCGATGGACGGCAACGGGCGATCTGGGCGGCGGCCTGCTCCTTCGATCCCGATCCAATCGGGGGGGAGAGAGGGGATATTTCGGGGGGGAGTGGGGTGTCGGTGGGGGGTTCGGGGTACGGGAGTGTGAGGGGATAAGGAGAGGAGTGGGGTTGGCCGGTTGGGCCTGCCTGGCGGCCCGATGGCCTGCTGGGCTGTGGCCCAGTGGGCCAGGGGTTTTCTTTGTTTTTTTACTTTGTTTTATTTCCTTTATTTTTATTTATTCTTTCCTATTTTATTTTAGTTTTAGTAAAAATTATCACTAACACCTAAATTGGTACTTTTAAATAAACTACTGCCACATTAATTCTTATCCCAACTAAAATAGTTTAATATTTTATAAAATTCAAAAGGCATTTATTTTATTATTTAACCTACAGTTTTAATTATTTTGAACACTTAATCATTTTATTAAATTTAGGTTTCTTCACCACTATTACCCAGGATTTATTTAACACATTTACAACATTTTAGTTTTCACTTTTGAAAACTTTAACTGTTCGACTTGATCTTAAATTTGAATTTGGATCGGTTCTAAACTAGCACGAGATTAGCAACAGTAATCGTGGTGACGTGGCATCATTACCAGAGGATTATTGTAGATTGATTACCCGGGCGTCACAGTATGGACCTACTCAGCACCGTCCGTCTGGCCGCATGCTCGGTGTCTTTGTACCTCTACTCGTCTGCAACCGGCCGGCTCTTTTCAAGACACCCTGCTTGCTGATGCCCGATCCTCGCAGGTGGCCCAGACACCGACTTGATGATCCTACGGAGGTTGCCGTGGTTCCCCTCGACATACTACCACTACCCGTCCACCTGTCCTTCATGCGCGGCCACTACTGGGCGGGCATGAAGGCCAACCGGATCGTCCTCATCCACCACACCGGTAGTCTGTGGCGTCTCGTGGATATCTACACCCAGCGAGATATCACCCTTCCATCGTTGGATATCGCCGCTATCGAGCCTCGCGGCTCGCCGGACACTCCTGCCTACTACGCACGAGACGCGTCAAGCTTTTGGCTCGACCTCTGTTTGCAGAAAGTCGTAATCTGCGAAGTGCCCACACCATCAGAAGACTACATGGATTAAAAGCTCATTGCCTTATTCAACATGGGATTAGTCTATCTGGAATCCGGTCGCCATACATGGTTATGGCTCATCATCAATCCTGTTGAGGCAACATTTCTGTCTGATGCTATAGTGCATGATGGCATCGTTTACGCGGTCGACGCACAGATTGGCTGCCTATACTAGTGGAATCTATCGTCGTGTAATTGTTCTATCTCATCTCATCTTTACCTTATGAATACAACTGCCTGTTCATTTGTTACAAATTTAGAATGCATAGCATGTCTATAACCACATCATTGCTATATGTTCCTCTCATTTCCTAGATTTTTATGACCACACATGTTATTGTTAGAGTTGATATGAGAACAATTGGCATCTAATGATTTTTAGAATACATATTATGAGCATAACATCATGATTGCTATATGTTACTCTCGTTTACAAGATTTTTATAACAACGCATGTTATTGCTTAGAGTTGATATGAGAACAGTAGTAGTAAGTGCTATGGTAGAATATGAGTAGGCGTTGTCATAGTTGTTTTCCTCTCATTGTTACATGATGTTTGAACCATGACATATTGCTAGAATATGAAAGCCATTGGCTTATTTTTTTAACTTGGGGTATGATTATGACCACGGCATTGCAATTCTCTGTCTATGATATGTGTCACTGTTATAATAATCTTAATTCCACACATACTCTAAACATGATTGTTTATTTTTGTCCTTTTGGTCTCCAATTTGAATTGTTGCAGCAGACGCAAATGCGCTGGCCTTCATGATTCCAGGACCTGGAATCATACCAACCGATGGGTGGTGGTTTATCGCTCGTTTAGCTGACGGCGGTCATTTGATGCTCATTCGCATGTACCAAATTGACCAAACCATTACATCAAACCACATGCAGTACAATGCATGGGGCGTTCGTGACATTGATGGCTATGGCTACTTCGTGTCGAGAAAGATCCCAACTCCGTTGGGCCAGGCGTATTCAACTGGAGGCGGGTTTACAACCTCGGCAACCACTCCTTGTTCCTCGGGCTCAATTATCCGATCATCCAACCAATCATCGATCATATCACCAGCGATGATTATTGTGCTATGCAACTTCCATTCGCGAGGGGGGGCTGTGTTTACACATCATACCATGGGTTTCATGAATCACCATATCCAGAGATTCGTTGACACAGCTTGTTGCCAGATAATCTTCAGTGTGTGAAAGGCATCAAGCTTCCATGCGATGGATGGCTTTTGCAAACCCGACATGCGGCGATGTGGTTCATGCCAATAGCAAATATGCACAACTTGATTCGTGCTGATATCTAGACTGAGCCATGTATTCTGTTGCTGTAGCACGACCCTCTTTTGTTGGATATTATGTACTGTTGTTAGTTTGAAGCACTCCTCTGGTTTGAAGGATAGATACCTTCCTGGGATCAAGTGCATCCTAACTCACCTGCGTAGGATGTACTGATAATGATGATGGAGATGCTGTGCAGAAGCCATATATATATATCAGTTAGGCTTCAAGTGCATACTTGTTAGTTAAACCTATGTATAAATTGTGACACTAAATACGACTAGTAAGTAGTACAGTAGCAGTACTAGTATACGTCGGTCAAATTATTCATCATGTCCACACATTGAATTGACGTGACAACACGCTGCGCGTGAGGTGACACAAGAATCCCGACGGCGTGTTCGGGTATTCTGGACTTCAGATTTGGAGTACCACTTATCTGTCGAAATCTTTCATCATTCACTTAAAATAGTCGATTGATCATACATTGAGTACCATATAACTGGAATTACCGATGCAAGTCGAAGAAGGATTGGCCAGTGCTGCCGGCTGGCGTCAAGTTTGATCCCACGGATCAAGAGCTGATCGAGCACCTTGAGGCCAAAGTGAGTGCTGACAGCGCGAGATTTCAGTCTCTCATCGATTTGTTCATACCAACCATCGACAGCGAGCACGACATATGCTACACCCAACCTGAGAAACTTCCAGGTAAGACACCGATCGGCAGTCTACTTGCACAAACATCTTCCTTTGTTTATAGCTTTATTTTTCTTTTTAGACGCAGACCTGGTGAAGCAATTACAATTTGACAGTTAATAAAAAGTGAAACAAGTGTCTGCAACATGCCAAAGATGTTATGAAAATGCCAACTAGGTACACTAAAACCTGTATTCCACAATACTGCAGGTATCACACTGAGTGGCCTAAGGAAGCATTTCTTCCAGCGCAATTCCAGGGCGTTCAAAAGGGGCTTGTGGACACGTCGCAAGATACAGTCAGAGTGCGGCATGCACGCGATGTGGCACAAGACCGGCAATACCTTGCCGGTGATGGTCAACGGCCGGCAAGACGGACAGCAAAAAAGGTTCTGGTGCTGCACACCAAGAAGAACTTCGACCAGCAGAGGACCAACTGGGTGATGCACCAGTACCACCTCGGGGACCTGGAGCAAGAGAAGGAGCGGGAGCTGGTCCTCTGCAAGATTTTCTACCAAACGAACACTAGGGCCAGGAGTAAAAAGATTATAAGTTAGTTTGGTATTGGTAGTTGTAGTACCTTGTCGTCCGCAAGTTGGTATTGTTGTTAACGATCTTTTGGTATGAACTTGCATTTGCTTCCAACCATCATGCCGAGGGTCGACATGGATATATATATATATATATATCAGTTAGGCTTCAAGTGCGTACTTGTTAGTTAAACCTATGTATAAATTGTGACACTAAATACGACTAGTAAGTAGTACAGTAGTAGTACTAGTATACGTCGGTCAAATTATTCATCATGTCCACACATTGAATTGACGTGACAACACGCTGCGCGTGAGGTGACACAAGAATCCCGGCGGCGTGTTCGGGTATTCTGGACTTCAGATTTGGAGTACCACTTATATGTCGAAATCTTTCATCATTCACTTAAAACAGTCGATTGATCATACATTGAGTACCATATAACTGGAATTACCGATGCAAGTCGAAGAAGGATTAGCCAGTGCTGCCGGCTGGCGTCAAGTTTGATCCCACGGATCAGGAGCTGATCGAGCACCTTGAGGCCAAAGTGAGTGCTGACAGCGCGAGATTTCAGTCTCTCATCGATTTGTTCATACCAACCATCGACAGCGAGCACGACATATGCTACACCCAACCTGAGAAACTTCTAGGTAAGACACCGATCGGCCGTCTACTTGCACAAACATATTCCTTTGTTTATAGCTTTATTTTTCTTTTTGGACGCAGACCTGGTGAAGCAATTACAATTTGGCAGTTAATAAAAAGTGAAACAAGTGTCTGCAACATGCCAAAGATGTTATGAAAATGCCAACTAGGTACACTAAAACCTGTATTCCACAATACTGCAGGTATCACACTGAGTGGCCTAAGGAAGCATTTCTTCCAGCGCAATTCCAGGGCGTTCAAAAGGGGCATGTGGACGCGTCGCAAGATACAGTCAGAGTGCGGCATGCACGCGATGTGGCACAAGACCGGCAATACCTTGCCGGTGATGGTCAACGGCCGGCAAGACGGGCAGCAAAAAAGGTTCTGGTGCTGCACACCAACAAGAACTTCGACCAGCAGAGGACCAACTGGGTGATGCACCAGTACCACCTCGGGGACCTGGAGCAAGAGAAGGAGCGGGAGCTGGTCCTCTGCAAGATTTTCTACCAGACGAACACTAGGGCCAGGAGTAAAAAGATTATAAGTTAGTTTGGTATTGATAGTTGTACTACCTTGTCGTCCGCAAGTTGGTATTGTTGTTAACGATATTTTGGTATGAACTTGCATTTGCTTCCAACCATCATGCCGAGGGTCGACGTGGATATAAAGCTGAATCGTTTGTTTCGAAACGAATTTTCAGGCACCTGATTTTTATTTGATGGGTAGCATAAGCACCGGCCGTTCGAATTCCCAGTTCCCAATTTTTTCGAAACAAGTGCATGCACTTATTATCATGATAAAAAAACAATATCCGTGCTGCATCCCAGTTATCAGTCTGTACTTGCAGAATTCTCTCGTTTATTGAGCACGTATATTGGTCGAGCAAGTTTCACCTGGGCTGTAGACTGCCCAGGGTTGGTTTTGTTTTTAACAGGCCCAGCCCATGACGACAACGGGGCACAAAGATCCAGCAGGTATCTACTGGCCTCTGGCCCGCCAGCGTTAGTTATATTTTGTCTTACAACATCCGCAGGCAGTTTTTTACTGAATCAAACACACAGCCCAGTTCTATTTTCCTCTTGAAACGCATGTCCTACATCCGTTTTCTAATCTCTACCTATAGTTTAATAGTTTATATACACGTATCATTATATTAAAAACACATAAAATTCCCTTTTCATATTTACATCCTTATTTTTGTTGTTTTTCCCACCCAGCGCTGATTTTTTTACCACTGGTTTTCCCTTAAACCAACTCAATTGTCCCACGTCTTATTTGCTTACAAAAACAAAATGATTTTTTGGCAAATCAATAAGTTCTTAAAAAAATGTTTATCATTTCGGGATTACAACAGTTTGGACTCCACTGAAATATGCAATATAAGGTTGAACTTTTTGACCGTGGTCCTGGGCAGAAAATGGGCTGTAATAAATTACTTAAGAATTAGCAAATGGGCTGCAAATTATAAAAAATAGCAAATGGGCTTTATGCTGTCTGCCACAGATTTGGAGGCTGACTTGTGGGCCTACTAAGTGCATGCGTACATAAGGTTTCTCAAAAAAGAAACTTAGTCAGCAATCGACTCTACCAGCGTCAGACCGTTAGATGTCAATCTAACGGCAATCGTGCTTCTTCAGTCTCTGATCTTCCTGCCCCAGCCGCCCAAACCAGCGCCGTCGGAACCGCCTACTCCCGCCTCCCGTGGCCGGCAGTGCTGCCGGGCAGGCCTCACGGCCCCATCATACTCGCATCCCTTGCCTGTCTATCCCTCTACTCACCCACACCTCCTGTTATTTTCCGGCGACGGCAGCCGAACCAGTCAACCCTCGTACTCTCCACCGCGTGGGCAGCCACTGCCGTGTCTTCCCCGGCTCCGTGTCGTTCCCTTCGTAGGCCTCGCCGTCGTCCATCGCCCTGGTGCTCTCGGCGCGGCGTGGTCAACGATGTCCATCCAACGGCCGTAGTGCTTCTTCAACCTCTGGTCTTCTTGCCCCAGCCGCCCAAAGCAGCGCCAGTCGTGCCGCATGCTCCTGCCTCCCGTGACTGGCTGTGCTGCCGCGGAGGCCTCACCGTCCCCATACTACTCCCATCGCTGGCCAGGCCATCCCTCCACTCACCCACTCCCCTTGTTATTCTGCGGCGACGGCAGCCTCACACCGCAGCCGAACCAGTGAACCCTCGTACTCCTCTCCGCGTGGGCATCCACTGCCGCGTCTTCCCCGGCTCCGTGTCGTCCCCTTCCTAGGCCTCGCCGTGGTGCTCTCGGCGCTCCGTGGTCAATGTGGTCAACGACCGACTTCCATCGGAAGAGTACTGTACGTGGAGAGGCTGACAGCTGGGTCCACGGCAGCCGCAAGGAAGTGCCTCCTTATTACGCGCAAAATAATTATTCCTCCACCTGACAGCAGGGACCCACCGGACGGGCCACCAGTATTTCGCGGAAAAAACATTTCCCCGCTGACTGCTGGGACCCACCGGACGGGCCACCGTATTTCGCGAAAAAAACGTTTGCCCCTGACTGCTGGGACCCACCGGACGGACCACCGTATTTTGCGAAAAAAACGTTCCCCCGCTGTCAGCTTGGACCCACCGGAAGTGCCTCCTTATGACGCACAGAAAAATGAATACTCCCCCTGCTAGCTGGGACCCACCATGGTGGGAGGCTGACTTGTGGGCCTACTAAGTTGACGGGGACGGAGGGCTTTGTCAACTTAGTCAATATGAACGATTCTAGCTCCAGTGACCGTACGATGTCCATCCAACGGCCGTAGTGCTTCTTCAACCTCTGGTCTTCTTGCTCCAGCCGCCCAAAGCAGCGCCGGTCGTGCCGCATGCTCCTGCCTCCCGTGGCCGGCTGTGCTGCCGCGGAGGCCTCACTGCCCCCTACTATTCCCACCGCTGGCCAGGCCCTGCGGCGACGACAGCCTCACACCGCAGCCGAACCAGTGAACCCTCGTACTCCACTCCGCGCGGGCTTCCACTGCCGCGTCTTCCCCGGCTCCGCGTCGTCCCCTTCCTAGGCCTCGCCGTCGTCCACCTCCGTGGTGCTCTCCGCGCGGCGTGGTCAACGTGGTCAAGGAACGCTTCCATCGGAAGAGTACTGTACATGGAGAGGCTGACAGCTGGGTCCACGGCCACAGCCCAGTTTTTTTGTGATTTGCCAAGTAAGTCGCTTTATCAGGCCTGTTGGGCTGCAAATCTTTCAAGATGAGGAGAGCTTTCATTCGGCTGGCTGAGAAAATGGCCCATCAGTAATGAGAAATGGGCTGTACATTTTTAAAACACATCAAACCGGCAATTAGTTTCAAATATCTTTTTTTTCATTTCGAGATTTTAAATTACATTAATTTTTATGCGTGGAGAATTTGTTGGATTTTATATTGATATACATTTATTTTTAAAATCAGTTTGAATGTGAGTCGAAATTTCGGGATTAAAAACAGTTCGGACCGCACCGAAATATGAAAAATTTCGTATAATTTTTTAACCGTGGCCACAATATGGGCTGTAATGCTAACAAAAAGAATATGGGCTCCAAAAAAACCTTAATAATTACAAAATGGGCTGTAAATTATTAGAAATAATGGCAGATGGGATGTATGCTGTTTTCCACATATTTGAGGCTTTCCTAAAAAAAGGTTGACGCACAAGCAGTGCCTGTTGGATGGCCATCCAACGGCCGTCGTGCTTCTTCAATCTCTGCTCTTCCTGCTCCAGCCGCTCAAACAAGCGCTGGCAGGACTGCCTGCTCCCTCCTCCCCGCAGCCCCCACCGTACTCCCATCGCTGGCCTAGCCATCCCTCTACTCACCCACACCTGCTGTTATTCTCCGGCGATGGCAGACGAACCAGTAAACCGTCGTACAGTCGTACTCCCCTCCGCGTGGGAAACAACTGTCGAGTCTTCCCTGCCTCCGTGTCGTTCCCTTCCTAGGCCTCGCCGTCGTCCACCGCCCTGGTGCTCTCGGATCGGCCTGGTCAACGTGGTCAACGACCGACATGCATCTGAAGTGCACTGTACGTGGAGAGGCCGACAGCTGGGTCCACGGCCGCACGCAAGGAAATGCCTCCTTATTACGCGCAAAATAATGATTCCTCCACCTGACATCAGGGACCCACCGAAAGGGCCTCTGTATTTCACGAAAAAAACATTACCGCCGCTGACAGCTCGGACCCACCAGCTATATCTTTGCACGCAAGGAAGCGCCTCCTTATTACGCAGAAAAAAATGAATACTCCCCCTGTTAGCTGGGACCCAGTATAGTGGCAGGCTAACTTGTGGGCCTACTAAGTTGACGGGGACGGAGGGCTTTGTCAACTTAGTCAATATGCACGATTCTAGCTCCAGTGACCGTACGATGTCCATCCAACGGCCGTAGTGCTTCTTCAACCTCAACCTCTGGTCTTCTTGCTCCAGCCGCCCAAACCAGCGCCGGTCGTGCCTCGTGCTCCTGCCTCCCGTGGCCGGCTGCGATGCGGCGGAGGCCTCACCGCCCCTACTACTCCCACCGCTGGCAAGGCCATCCCTCTACTCACCCACACCCCCTGTTATTCTGCGGCGACGGCAGCCTCACACCGCAGCGAACCAGTGAACCCTCGTACTCCTCTACGCGTGGGCATCCACTGCCGCGTCTTCCCCGGCTCCGCGTCGTCCCCTTCCTAGGCCTCGCCGTCGTCCACCGCCCTGGTGCTCTCGGCGCGGCGTGGTCAACGTGGTCAAGGAACGGCTTCCATCGGACGTGGACTGTACGTGGAGAGGCTGACAGCTGGGTCCACGGCCGCAGCAAGGAAGTGCCTCCTTATTACGTGCAAAATAATTATTCCTCCACCTGACAGCGGGGACCCACCGGACGGGCCACCGTATTTCGCAAAAAAACGTTTCCCCCCTGACTGCTGGGACCCACCAGCTACACCTTCGCACGGAAGGAAGTGCGTCCGGGCAAAAAAAACAAAACCATTCGCCCCCCTGACTGCTGGGACCCACCAGCCACATCTTCGCACGCAAGGAAGTGCCTGACAGTCGGGACCCACCTGGTCGAAGCGTACGTAGCGTTGTCATTCTGGTCGCGAACGTGTACGTACATATATACTGGTGGATGTAGAGGCGCGCACGTGTCGTAGTAGAGGCGCGTACGTGTCGTAGTAGAGGCGCGCACGTAGCATGTACACGTACGTACAGCGGCTAGGGTGCAAGAAAGAAAATACGGCCACGTATGTGTACATACGGGCGAGGTCTCGAATGCCTACTCGCGCATACGTACGGCCAGGGCTCGTGTACATGGCTGGGTCGGAACGGAGAAACAGCGTCGTCGTCGTGTTCATGGGGAGGCAACGGAATGCGTCGTGTTCATGGGGAGGCAACGGAATGCGTCGTGTTCATCGGGAGGCAACGGAACGCGTGGGAGTCAACCGGCTGGGTCGGAATGGAATGCGTGGTCGTGTTCATCGGGAGGGCTTGGACGGAACATGCGATGGAAACGAGGCCTGGCGTACCGCAGAACGGAGGAAAC
This sequence comes from Triticum aestivum, assembly GCF_018294505.1. Classification (NCBI taxonomy): domain Eukaryota; kingdom Viridiplantae; phylum Streptophyta; class Magnoliopsida; order Poales; family Poaceae; genus Triticum; species Triticum aestivum. The sequence continues at coordinate 127,810,757 of NC_057814.1, read as the reverse complement.
GGACCTCCTACGGTCAAAACAGGGGTCCTGTTGATCGGGAGGGGTGTGGCGTACCGCAAAACGGAGGAAATGGACCTCCTACGGTCAAAACGGGGGTCCTATTGATCGGGAGGGGTGTGGTGTACCGCAAAACGGACGAAACGGACCTCCTACGGTCGAAACGGGGGTCCTGTTCATCGGGAGGGGTGTGGCGTACCGCAAAACGGGACTCCACGGGATACTGTTCATCTCCACCGTCGACCTCCTCTAGCCTCCACGGGCTACCGTCGACCTCCTCTAGCCTCCACGGGCTACCGTCGACCTCCTCCAGCCTCCACGGGCTCCTGTTCATCCAGCCTCCATCGGGTGCTACTCCACCGGCTACTGTTCAACCACCCCTCCATCGTCTACTATTCATCCAGCCCTCCACACCACGGGGTCCTGTTCAACCACCCCTCCACGGGCACCCCTCCACCGTCTACTGTTCATCCAGCCCTCCACACCACGGGGTCCTGTTCAACCACCCCTCCACGGGCACCCCTCCACCGTCTACTGTTCATCCAGCCCTCTACCACACCACGGGGTCCTGTTCATCCAGAGGCAACGCCACCGCTCACTGTTCATCCACCCCCCCCCCGCCCCAAAACCCTCACTGTTCATCCCAGAGGCAGCATCGATTGGCTTCAGTTAGCAGCAGTAGCGAAGGAATCGCTCGATCGGGTTCAGTTAACAGCCATCGATCGATCGCTTGGGTTCAGTAACGCGTAGCCTGCAGTGCAATCGCTCGGGTTCAGTTAGAGCCCAACGCCTCGCTCGGGTTCAGTTAGAGCCAACGCCTCGCACACACGCGCGTACGTGTACGAGAGAAACGCGCATCGCTCGGCCCCCGACCTCCCACCGTAACTGGGAACTCCCCGAAATTTTCCTCGCCCTCGCTTCTACCACGGTTTTTTCCATCATGGACGACCCAAAGAATGTCATGCAGCTGCGTCTCCGGCCCGCCCAGGACGAAAAGCCCATTTTCTGTCATGATTTTTTGTCATAGAAGTAGGAGCCCACCACATCTATGATGATACCGGGTTTTGTCACAATTATCGTCATAGAAGAGTCATATGTATGACAGAATTTTTTTTCGTTCGGCCCAAAATGTCACGGATGTGTCTTTTTTTTTTGTAGTGTGGAGTGCCATCATGCATTTCTTTATATGTGCCAATTTCAAGAGTGTTATTTCCTACGTGAGTAAGAGTATATTCACTTGTGAATTTCTAGAAATTTATTGGTCCAGCGTGTGCATATAATAGTATATTTTTTTATGAGAGAAGTTCCGCGAAGAGGTGGATAAGGCAGATGGGGAGGTAGTCTTTGGCTTGCTCCGCGCCTCGTTGAGATTGTCTCCAGCAACCAAAGTGCACTCATCGCCAGACGATGCATCCGTAAAAACTTCTTCCTCATGAAGCAGACGACAAGATAGTTGCAATTGCTCCGGGTGCCCCCGGTGCTCTTGAAGCTTGACATAGCTCGTGCGTTTGACTCCAACTCCTGGGCGCTACTCCTCAAGGTCCTCCGCCACCTCGAGTTTGGCCGGCGCTGGTGCGAGTGGATCTATATCCTTCTATCCACCGCTAGTACTCGTGTTCTTGTCATGGCGTGCCTAGACCGCCAATTTGGCACCATAAAGGGATCATGCAAGGTGAACCATTGCCACGTATGTTGTCCATCATCGTCATCAACATGCTCAACTCGTTGATCCAGCTTGTGGTCTCCGCGGGCATCCTTCAACAATTGACCGAGTTGCACATGGCCTCCAGTCTGTCATTGTATGTGCACAACATTGTCATATTCTGCCGCCTCAACCTGCAGGACTTGGGGCGTGATCTGCAAGCTCCTTCGCATCTTTGGGGTTGCTTCTGGCCTGAGAACAAACTTCATTAAGTGCCTGGCCACTCCCATCCGCTGCAGCGACAAGATATCCAAGGCATTTAGGATGACCTTGCGTGCTCGATGTAGGAGTTTCCTATACCCTACCTTGGAATGCCGCACTTCATCAGGAGGTTGCCATCCTCCATGCTCCAGCTGCTATTCGATCGCCTCGAGAGCAAGCTATCCACGTGGAAGGTCGCCCCCCCAAGGAAGCTTGCCTCCTTTGTCACACCCTGAGAGTTGTGCGCGTGCACTCCCTCCTCGCCATATCGATGGACGCTACCAATATAAGAAGGTTGATCACATTCGACGAGGTTTGTTGTGGTGTGGTAGCAAGTACACGGTCAATGGCCACTGCTCCGTCAACTGGCATCAAGAATGCCGCCTGATGTCGTTGGGGGGCATCCCCAACCTTCATCGGATGGGCATTGCTTTCCGTTCGCAATGGCTATGGTTTCAAAGGACCGATCCATCTTGTCCAGGTTGCCGCCTGCCATTCAATCACAACCCAGATGTCTGGCTATTTTTCGCACTTCCACCTCTTGATTGATGGAGGATGGTCATTCTTGTGTCTTATGGGAGGACCACTAGGTAGATAGCCAGCCCATAACGGAGCTGGCGCCGGCAGTGCACAGCCTTGTCCCGCGACATCGCCGCATGTGGTGCTTGATCGCTGAACGCCTTGACTTGTGATCCTAGGTTAAGGACATCCATGGCGCCCTCGGGCCTACGAGCACCATCTAGTACGTCGACCTATGGCTTCGCCTATGACACATGGCCCTCTCGGACGAGCCAGACTCCCTATGGTGGAAGTTGACCGCCGACTGCACCTACTCTACCATCTCGTGCTACAGGGCGTTCCTCATCGGCGCCACTGGTGCATGTCGTTGACGGCTCAATTGGAAGACGTGGGCGCCATTATGTCTGAAGATCTTCGTGTGGGTTGCTCTCCAGACCGCTGTTGGATCGCCGATCGTCTTCTCCGGCACTGTTTTCCCCATGCCGCTCTCTGCGTTCTTTATGACCAGCGGCCCGAGATCATGCACCACCTCCATGAAAATCATTTCAAAGAAGAGGAACATACATTGTCTTCAACAACACTCGTCCATTTATTTATATTGACATGTATCAATCAGCGTATATTAATTAAGGGTCGCTCACTCATAGAATTTTTCTTGGTTGTGACAAAACCACTTATCTCTCTCCACAAACATAAGACACCTATGGTCCTACCTCCTGGTGGAGTGTTCGTTCTTACGATAGGTTTGGCACGAAACTCTAGCACGCTATCGTGCTACGACGCCTCACGCACATGAGTCCTTCCTCAGATGGTGGGAGACATCCATTTTTTTGTTTGCGGAAAACTGTTGATCTATTCATCTTAATTATGACAGTACAACGAACACCAGAAATAATAAAAATAGCATCCAGATTCATAGACCACTTAGCGATGACTACAAACACTGAAGCGAGCCGAAGACGCGCTGCCGTGATCGCCCCTCCCTCGACTCATTGTTGGTTGGCCGAGCGACTCAAGTGTCTCTCCATGATAATCCTCATGATGTGGTGGATCTGGAAGGCGCGCAACACCAGTGTTTTTGATGCCGAGCAGCCCTCGGCCGCATCCAGACCATTAAGGATGAGGCCAAGTCATGGGCATCTGCGAGTGCACATGGACTAGACACACTATTGCCTAGCCGTAGAACTATGTTTGGCCGTAGGATTGTTCTCACGGTTCATGCTCGCGCTGTTGATGATTGTGTACGCACATGTGTGGCAATGAAAAGACATGCAAATATTTTGTGCATTTGGATTTTTTATGAGAAGTTCACTTCCTTTAATGCATATTAGTTGTCGTTGAACACAAAGACGACTCAACTCTGCAATGGACTCAAAGAAGAAAAGTCCTGCGACGGGACAACAGTTTCCCTCACGGCGTCGTGGGTGGCCGTGACGTCCGGCCACACGCCGGCGACGTTTGTACAGCGGCCGTTGTGCACTGTAATCAGCCACCTTTTGCAGAAAAGTTTGGGCAAAGCACATGCGACAGGAGGATCGCGTTTCGGTTCTCTATGCCCGAATCGTGCATGGAATCATGAGGTGGGGCGCGCGAGCGTGACACTTTTGTGCATGTGAGATCTTTAAAAAAAAATTGCGTGCAGATTGTAGGGCGCACCGTCACCTCAGCCATCACCGTACGTACCTACCTATGCCATCGGTGGCCATGCATGCACCCGCTTTTCCTTACCGTAGTACATGCAGTTGACGCATGACTGTTCATGGTAGTATTACTTGGTTTCTATTTTTCCTTTGCACAGTAACGCTAGTCAGGCCAACTCCACCGCGCGACCCCGCGCGACCCCAAACGGACGTCCGGTTTGGCCAGATTTTGTCCCTTTAGGGCGCCGATGGGTTCGCCCGTGTCCGGTCTTATCCGTTGGGTCGTGCGTGTGCCCACCGCGCGGCCGCACTCCAAATCACGTCCGCGTTGGACATGATTTAAAAAACAGAAAAATGTAAATAAAATGACTAAAAAAAGTAAATAAGCGCAGTTTAATAAACATAAAACTTAGCTAGGGTCGCCACGGACACAAAACGGCCAGTTTCACGTCCAACTTGACATAATTAAACATAAAAAAAAACGGCCGCCGCCAGCGCGCTTCTGCCCGTGCCCGTCGATGCCGTCGCCGTCGCCGTCTTCAGTGGCCGCCGGCGTCGTCGTCGTCGCTGACGAGGTCCACGTAGGCCGGCGGCGTCCAGAGGTGGGCCGGTGGTGCGTGGTAGACGGAGGCAGGCTGGACGGCGGGAGGTGCCTGCACGACCTCCTCCCGTGGCGAGGCCTCCCGCTCAGATGACCGCGGCGGCGTAGGGCACCAGTTCACGCCCCCTACGGCGTCGGCCATCTCGGGCGCGGTGCACGACCAGCTCCATTGCTGGCCCACCAGGCCGGGGTGGAACGCGGCCACCGGCTCCACCTCCATAGCCTCCTCCCTCCTCTCCTCCTCCTTGACGGCCACCATCTCCAACTCGGGGAAGGCGACGTCGCCGGCGGCAGAGAGTGCCAGCGCCTCCTCCAAGCCGTCCCGCTGGCGCTCGTCGTGCGTGTTCATGGAGTCCTCCATGACACGCTGCATGAGCCGGGCCTCCTCCTCCGCTGTCATGCGAGGAGGTGGAGGTGGTGACGGAGACGGGGAAGGCGGCGGCGTGGGCGTGAGGCCGCGCGCCCGCGTACGCCCGCGCACCTCCCGACGTGGCCGCCGCGGCCCCGACACCGTGCCGGCGAAGTAGGACGCGCGGCGCGTGTCGTGCTCGTCCTGGAGCCATGTGTCCCAGAGCACCGAGTCGGGGGCGTACCTGTCGTCGTAGAACTGGCCGTCGGGGAGGAGGCGGCGGCGGCGCTTGATCTCATCGCGGCGCATACGGCCGCTCGCCGGCACCGGCGGGATCAGCACACGGTCGGCGCTGAGGTGCCACCCGTTGGGGAGGTGGAGGTCGCTCCACGGGACCGGCGTCCTCGTATCCCAGTACCGCCGGCACACGTCCGCCGCGAGGTACTGCCGGTCGCGCTCGCCGGCGGGCCTAGGGTTGATGGTGAAGGGGGCCGGCGCGGGGGCTCGACGGGAGGAGCGCGGCGGTGACGCGGGCTCCTCCTTCTTCACGGAGCCGCGGCGGCGCCCCGAGGAGGAGCCGGCCTCACAGTCGTGCTTCCCCTTGCGGTTCCAGAAGCCCATGGCTTCGTGGTGGCCGGAGGGGTAGGGTTCGGCGCTGTCGGGTTTCGAGGAGGCCGCGGGGTGGCGTGGGGCAGTGTGGACGACGACCGGTCCACGGTTCCCACTTAAAGAAGGACGGCGACCTTTCGATGTGCGAATGACAGGTGGGGCCGCCCGCTCGTGCGCATTGATGTGGGCGGGTGGGAGGTAGGTGGCCGCCTGCCGCGTGGCCCCGACGCGGACGAGGCGCGCGTCCGTTTGGTGTCCGCCGCGACCCAAACCCGGCGCAAGTTTGCGCTCGAAATTGATCGGCCCGGACACAAAACGGATCAAATGGGTCCGGACCGTCGCGCGCTGGGTCGCCTCGTTTGTTCGTTTTACTCCAAACTGACGGGGCCGGACAGGATAGGATCACACGGTGGAGTTGGGCTCAGGCTATGCTTGGGTCTCCATCGTCGGCATCGAGCTTGTTTTGGGGAGCTCGCGGACATGACCACGATTCCATAGGCGCATGCAAGAGGTACGTAGCTAGGACGTGGGCACATCGCATCGCCCACGTGAGCTGTTCCTGTTGTGCTCGCCGCACGGTGGAATCTAGCACCGTCGTCCTAGCTTAGCTCCTCCTCCCTCGCTTTCTTTGAAAAGGAATAGCCTTATCCAGTTATCCTTAGCATCGTCATCATACCATGCTATATATTGCCATCCTTCACACGACGACAAGTGTTGACGTCGTCTCAATGTCTGCTAGCGTGACTGTAGTAGCAGTAGTTTACTTTCTTCTCCTTCTTGGAAAAGGATATACTCTTATCAATCAACAATGCACACGAACAAGTGAAAAATCACTGCGCGCCCGTTTGCCGAACGATCACAGCTCTGCTGCTGTCGTTATCGTGGATCACAGCAACTCACTGCAATTACAGTGCGACGCACGCACAGTCGCCGCGCCACGATTCGATCAAGGGCCTCGGCGGCGGGCGGGTGCCGCAGCCTCCGCCCCGGCCGTGCGCTCGCCGTTCCGTTCGTGCGTCTTCCTTGTTCTCGCCGACGATGCTTCGGCCCTCGGCCGCCGTTCCGGTGTTCCCCGAGACGTTGTGAATGACTATCTACGAGGCCCGTGCCGCCGGCGTGCGTGACTGCGTATGAGTGCTGGTCGCGATTAAATCGGTGCTCCGTGTGGGCTAGCGCATGCACCGGCAATAACCGCTGCCTCGTGACGTTCCGGCGAGCTTCACGAGGGACCCGCTATGGTATGCGCGCGGGTACGGGCGCAACGTCCCGCGTACGTGGGTGCGGGCACGCCTTGGAGCCGAGCCTATGGCTCTTTTCTGCTCGTCATTCGCCCTAAACTCGGTTAAACTTCCGCTTCACCTCGTGCCAACTACCCCCGAGATATGGCCGGTTTGTTATCCGCGCGTGCGCGGCCCACATGTAGGCCAACTCCACCGCGCGACTTCAAACGGACGTCCGCTTTGCTCGGATTCTGTCCGTTTGGGTAGGGCGATGGGGTCGTGTCCGGGCGTGTCCTGGGATGCGGTGGCCGTGCGCCCAGCGCGCGGCCGCATTCTTTGGCCCCATCTTGTCCGCCTCCATTTTAAAAAGAGAACAACGTTTGAAATACCAAGCCCTAGTTCAGGCCAGCAGCCCTAGTTCATGTCGGCAACAGAGCCAGCGGCCTACACGTCCTCGCCGGCAACACATGCAGCCTCCAAAATGAATAGTTTGGTCGCCGGCAACACAGCCAACCTCCAAAATGAATGTATTTCTCGCCGGCACACAACCAGCGGCCCAGCAGGCGGCACCCATGCCAGCCTCCAAAAAGAACGGTCACGGCCGATCGGACGACCTAGTTCAGGCCGTCGACGTCGAACATCTCCTTCTGCCTGGCCTCGAACCAGCTCCTCGTCTTCTCGCTCATCTTGGTCAAGTCCACGCTCATGATCACAAGGGTCACCTCCTTTGCTTTGCGGCATTGGTGGCCTCGATGTCGAGCTGCCTTTGCCGGGACGCCTCCTCCATGTCGATCTTCCTCTTCTTGGCCGCCTCCTCCATCTCAAGCTTCTTCCTTTGGAGCTCTAGGTATTGCTTCATTTGCTCGTCCTTACTATGCCGCTTCTTCTCGTCCATCCTTTTGAGACATCATGCCATGCAAAGTCTCATGCAAGGCCATGGATGAGGCATCGCGTATGTCGTCCACCTTGGAGTTGGTCTTGCCCCTCGGCCTCTTCAACGCCTCGCCATCTCCACCTCCGGCGAACTTGGCCGTCTTCTTGCCTCTCTTCCTTTGAAGTTCATGGTATTGATCCTTGAACTTAGGGCAAGTGTTGATGATCGTCCAACAATGCGTAAGAGTGAATGGCTTGTCATTGTGCCGGGCCTTGAATGCTTCCAAAGATTGAAATGCCTACACCACATGATCAACGACAATTGAACATGCAAACATATACAAAGCCAAAGTCTCATGGCCGTAGCAAGGAAATGACTAGGATGAGGAGAGCATACCATGTCCCCAACGCCGAGACCACTAACGGGCCGTGCTTCAACGCTCTCAAATGCGGCGCAATACTTGTTGCACTCTTGTTGGATGAACAACCACCTCTTTTGAATCGAGCTGATGCCACGGTTGCTTGTAATTTGGTAGGGCTCAAACATCTTCCTTTCATGGAATGTTTTGTGAACTCTCGTCCAAAAAACAAGGCCCTTTTGTTGCGCGCCGGTCCTCGGATCTTGGCTAATCTCCATCCAACATTGGCAAATCAACTTGTCCGCCTCTTGTGTATATGAACCCGTGCGAATGCTCTTCCTCCTCTTTTGTGCTTCCGCTCTTTGGGTAAGCTCGTCGATGAAGAATGGCTCGCCACCAATATCAATGTCATTGCCTTTTTCTTCGTCACCATCACCTTCGCAATAGATGTCATCGTCTTCATGCCACGAGTCACCATGGTCGTAGTCAGCACGGTCGTCGGCCTCTACATCGGCAACGTACTGGGCGCGGCCATCCTGACTTTGGGTCTCATCGGGATCGTAGGCACGGCCATGCCCACCCTCGTAGATCACATCCTCCATGAACTGGATGTAGAAGGGGTCGTCGACCGATGGCATTGGTGTTGGCATTCCGTCGAACAAGACGTGGGGGGACGACATGGTGCCCGTAAACGGTGGCCGTGCTTGATTTCTTTGCATCTCGACGGACAGCCGGCCGCCGCTGCTGGACCCAGGCGTGACGTTGAGGCCGATGACAACCGAGGGGCGCGGGGTGGACGGCGCGATCACGCCAACGTCCGGCGACCCCGAGAAACGGGTCTGGCCACCGTGCCTCAGCGGGGGAAAGCCGGGCGACATGGGCGTGGTCCGCTACGTCGGCGACTGGCAGTGCGGAGGCCGGGCGACCGACGGGCCTGTGGTCGTCGGGCCGACGGCCGCTGCAGAGAAACCCGCCGGACGACAAATGCCAAGTATGAGGAGGACGTGCGCTTTGTTGACGATGGCCTCCTTCTCCTTGACCTCGGCCTTGCGCCACGCGGCCTCCATCGCATCGCGCTCGGCGGCGAACTTGGCCACGACGGCATTGCCCTTGACGACCGCCCTCCGGTTCCTCCTCTTCGCCGATTCCGCGTCCAACTTGGTGAGCTCCTCCGGCGTGCACTCCGACCGCGGCTTCCTTGGCGCGTTGGCTGCCTTCTTCTTGACCTTTCCGGGCGGGTCGACGGCCAGGCCGCCATAATTCGGCTGGGCGTCCGCCATGGACGGGGGAGGGAGGGGCGCGGGGGGGGGGGGGGGGGGTTGCTTTGTGCCACCGACAGGCGGGCCAGGGGAGGACAAGCGCGCGCGTCCCGCCCGTCCGCGTGCTGTCCGTTTCACCCAAAAATCGGCGCAAACTTAAGCCGAGAATGGATCGAAAGCGGGCAGAAAACGTACAAAAGTCCGTTTGCTCCCGCTCGCTGGGTCATCTGGTTTGTCAGTTTACCACAAACGAACGCGTGCGGACAGAACGAGGTCGTGCGGTGGAGTTGGCCTTATGGCGCTGCTTCTTCAGATGAGGCATCCGCCATGCCCAGTCCAATGTCGTATCCTAAACCTACAAGGCTACAATGGCTACCAGTAGTTTACTGACCACACACGGACGCACCAATCGACCCAAGAAACGGCCGGCAAACGTTCACGACTCATACGCACGGTAGATGGCAACCAGGCAGTAAAAACGATGGGCGCGCGACAACAATTGGCACCAGTACAGAAAGCAAAGTGGCGAGCGGTCAAGGCCGCCGGTACGATCTCTTACACTCCCCGGGAAACCGTGACATGTGCGTGCATCATATCGTAGCTAGCGGCGCCCGCGCGCATGTGCGCCCGGTTGGGCATTCGGGTGCCAGTGGGGGGTCGCACGTACACGTACCTGAAGACGCAAGGAGTCGCTCAACTTTTTAGTGACCCACAGCCACAGTGCCGCCGACGATCGATCAGGTCCGTCCCACCGCTGGCTGGCGTGGTAGGGGCACCTTCGCTGTCTGCTTCTGTGGTGGAGCTGCGGGGCTTTGCGTCGGGTCAAACTGTCGATCGATTCACTGTTTTCTCTTTCGGTCTAGTATACGTAATGCATGTGGCGCGTATGGTTTTATGATTCTACTACCGCATTGTGTAGTACAGCAATCAGCATGCAGACCAGGCTAAAAATGCCGTCAGAAAAGGAAAGATAATATTGTAATCCACTCTCTCGAACACCTTGGATTGGATTGCACCAGACCCTAACAAAACATGCTGGGAATCTCCTGGGCTCTGCGTTGGGGCTATGAATCTGAGAGAAGACGACGAACAGAAAATGCTGAACTGTGTGGCGACGGATCGATCTACCCTGTCAAATAATTGTCGAAGGTCCGCTACTGTACAGGATTACTGCCACCGTACGGCGACGCCTGGCTAGCGCAGACCCCTCCCACCCACACCCTGCCACTCTGATGACACGTACTCGCTCTGCTTCTGCCCACTGTCAAGTTTACAGTAATTCGTAGGAGTATGGCCTGTTGCAGGTCATTGCAGTCGTCATTTGAAACAGGGAATCGACAGTGCCAAATTGGAAGATTCTCCCTGCCAGGCCAGGAGCTGTAATTTCCATTGGCATGACTGTGCGCATCACTCCTCCTTCGTGTTCTACATCTCTCCCTTGTACTTTTGTCCTTGGGTGACTTGGTGGGAGGACACCAAACAAATCTTTGGTTGCACACGATTTTTTTACCTAAACACTACAAATCTGACATCGGATTTATGGTGATTTGGAGCGAACATGGTCCCAGCCGTACGATTATTTGGCACTGATCACGGTGCAAGGCCGACGAAACATTATCGTATAGGAATCATTCGCGATGTTTCCGACACTCCAGTCCCTTTCTCAACCCCTCCCACTTTCCTCTTCTCATCTGCCCGTCGACCACCATCTCCTTGGCGATTCGCGACGACGCTGCTGCAGCGGCAGCGGCATCCCGCGGATCTAGGCAATTCCATGTGATTCTAACGCAAGGTTGTCAGAATCGCGGTTTTGAATCGGATCAGAGCTCCGATGGTAAGATCGCAAATCGTAGAATCTTTAATATCAGGGTCGTAGAAACGTAGATTCTATGATCTAAAATCATAGAATTATAGGGGTTAGTTTGGATCGTAAAGTCGTAGAATCGTATAACAGAATCGCGATTCTGACAACCTTGTTCTAACGTTTCTTCACGCGTTCGATGCGGAGTGGAGGCAGGGTGGGCTCGCGGCGGTAGTAGCGTGTGGAAGAGGGGTTGCCGGGGATGCACGATGGTGCTGGTGGCCATCGGTGTGTGTAGAGGAATAGTTTGCAATACAATAGTCGTTGTATTGATGGGGTGCTGGTGCACGTATATATAAGTACATGGTAGGCCTCGACCTCAACTATACACAACTAGGAGGTGGGCCACAACACATAATACATGCAACACAAATATATATACTCAACACCCCCCCACACACAGTCGAAGCGTCGCCGGAGACACAGAGACTGGACCGAAACTCCTTGAAGACGGGAGTAGGCAATCCCTTAGTCATCACATCAACAAACTGTTGCGACGTCGGAACGTGGAGAACCCGAACACGGCCAAGGGAAACCTGCTCGTGCACGAAGTGAATATCGAACTCAATATGCTTCGTACGTCGATGGTGCACCGGGTTGGCGGAGAGGTAGACCGCGCTGACGTTATCGCAGTAGACAAGAGTGGCCTTGTGAACATCACAAAGCAACTCCTGGAGTAGCTGACGTATCCAAGAGCACTCGGCCACGGCGTTAGCCACGACCCGATACTCCGCCTCGGCGCTGGAGCGGGAGACCGTGGGCTGCCGCTTCGATAACCAAGAGGTCAACGAGGGCCCAAGGTAGACGCAATAGCTGGAAGTGGAGCGTCGAGTGTCGGGGCAGCCAGCCCAGTCGGCATCCAAGTAGGCAACGAGGTCGGTGGAGGCGGAGGCCATCAGGGTGAGTCCCAAGGACATGGTGCCGCGTATGTAACGGAGAATACGCTTCACCAAGGTCCTGTGAGGTCACGCGAAGCGTGCATGTGAGGGTACACTTGCTGAACAGCGTACTGCAGGTCGGGTCGAGTCGGCGTCAGGTATTGTAAAGCACCAACAATGGAGCGATAGAATGCTGCATCGGACGCAAGAGACCCCTCCAGAGCAGAGACCTTCTCCTTCGTGTCGACGGGGGTGGGCGTCGGCTTGCAGTTAAGCATACCGACACGCTCCAGAAGCTCGTGGGCGTACTTCCGCTGATGCAGAAAGAAGGCGTCAGCTCGACGAACCACCGCGATGCTGAGAAAGTAGTGCAGAGGCCCCAAGTCCTTGAGGGAGAACTCATCACGAAGACGAGCTGTCAGCCGCTGAAGGACATCGGGGGCGGAGGCCGTGAGGATGATGTCGTCAATGTAGAGCAGCAGATATGCAGTGTCAGCTCCCTGATGATACACAAAAAGTGAGGCATCAGAGCGAGTGGATCGAAATCCCAGAGACTGCAGGAAAGCTGCGATACGTTGGTACCAAGCCCGAGGCGCCTGCTTCAACCTGTAAAGAGAATGGGAGAGCAAGCACACAAAGTCCAGATGCGCGGCGTCGACGAAACCAGTGGGTTGTTCACAGAACACCTGCTCGGCGAGATGGCCGTGAAAGAAGGTGTTGGAGACATCCAACTGGTGCACAGGCCAGGCGCGCGAGACCGCCAACTGGAGCACGACGCGGATCGTGCCGGGTTTAAAAACCGGGGCGGAGGTGTCGGTGAAGTCCATGCCCGCGCACTGCCGAAATCAACGAACCACCCACCGAGACTTGTAGCGCTCGAGAGAATCGTCCGGGCGGGTCTTGTGGCGAAACACCCAGTTGCCAGTGATGATGTTGGTACGAGGGGGTCGCGGAACAAGCTGCCACGTGCGGTTGCGTTGTAGGGCATCGAACTCCTCCTGCATCGCGGCGAGCCAGTGGGGATCCCGAAGGGCAGCGCGAGCGGAGGTGGGAATGGGTGATGGTGTCGACGTCGAGGCGGCGCATACATACTCATCGGAGGAGTAGCGCGCGCTTGGCTGTAGCACACCGGCCCGGGCACGGGTCATCACACCAAGAGGCGGAGCAGCTGCGACAATGGGGCCTGCAGCGGTGGGAGGAGGCACGGCCGCGGCGGTAGCGGCGACTTCCGAGCCGACGGCGGAGGTGGCGACGGGCGAGGGGGAAGTCGAGCCCGTCGCCGAGGTGGCGGGTGGGGTGCCCACCGGCTCAACCTCGTAGGAGGGAGACAGGGACCCGGGGGCCCGGTCAGACTCGACCTTAGGGGATGGAGTCGAAAATCCAGGCAGCGGCAGTAGAAGGCGTCGTGCTGGGGGGGGGGGGGTCTCCGGGGGGCGCTGCCGCGCATCGCTCCAAGCAGGGGGCGCGGGGGTCGGCGCCGAAGGAGCCGTAGTCAGAGAAACCTGAAAAATTAGGAACACCGTCTCGACAAAGTACATGTGCCTCGAGGTGTAGACATGATGAGTGACATGATCATAGCACTGGTAACCTTTGGTCTTAGGGGGTAGCCAAGGAAGACGCATGGGATGGAACGTGGTGCGAGTTTGTGTGGCGTGGTGGACCCGGTGCTAGGATAACAAAGACATCCAAAGATGCGGAGACCATCATAGGATGGAGGTGTACCGAAGAGAAGGTGGTGAGGGGCATAGTTCCACCGAGGGTGACACAGACGAATGTTAACTAAAAGAGTGGCAGTGGTGAGAGCATCAGGCCAAAACTGAGCGGGCACATTAGAGTGAAAGAGTAACGTGCGAACACAGTCATTAAGAGTGCGGAGGATATGCTCGGCGCGGCCATTCTGCTGTGAGGTGTAGGGGCAAGTCAGACGGAAGGTGGTGCCGTGCGAAGCGAGAAGTGTGCGGAGAGCGACGTTGTCAAACTCTTTTCCATTATCGGTTTGGAGTGCAAGTATGGGGCGATCGAACTGGGTGGTGACATAGGAATAAAAGGCGGTGAGTGTGGCTAAAGCATTGGATTTACGATGAAGAGGAAAAGTCCACACATAATGAGAATAATCATCTAAAATCACTAAGTTGTAAAGATAGTCTGTGTTACTCGCAACGGGAGACGTCCAAACATCACTATGAAGTAATTGAAACGGAAAAGTGGAAACTGTAGTAGATGCACGAAAGGGAAGACGAACATGCTTGCCCAAACGACAAGCCTCACAAGTATGCTCATCGAGCTTATTACATGAGAAAGAAAAACTCCTAAGAATCTGACGCAAAACGGCAGGGTTGGGGTGGCCCAAGCGAGCATGCCAAAGATCGACGCCGGCGGCGAGGGCGACGGGTGTGGAGGTGGAGGCGCCAGCGCGCACGTGATAGAACTTGTCAGGGCTATCACATCGGTGAAGCACCATCAGGGTACGGGCGTCCTTCACAGAAAAATCAACGCCGTCAAATTCAACAGTAAGTGGATTCTCACGAGTAAGAGGACGAATAAAAACTAAGCTAGTGACTAAGTCAGGTGAGACAAGGACATTAGACATAGTGATAGGTGTGGAACTAGAAGGAAAACTAGTACCACCGACATGAGTGACAGGTAAAGAAGAACTGTTGCCAACGGTGATACGAGTGGGAGTGTTAACGGGAGTGGAAGAGGATAGGTTACCGGGATGAGCTGTCATGTGCGCAGTAGCACCCGAGTTCATGTACCAGTCGCCTCCACCGCCATAGTTACTCGGCGATGGCGCAGAGTGAAGGGTGGACAAGAGGGCGGGGTCCCACGGTGCAGGTACCGGCGGTGGCGGCTGGCCTCCGTAGGATGGCGCCTGGGCAGGCGCGCCATAGCCACCGAGTGGTGGCGGCGCGAGGGGAGCACCGTACGGCTGGTAGGGGGCGCCGAAGAACGCCTGGTGGCCCGCGGGGCGAGGACCAAGAAGACCCGGGGCAGGAGCCCGTGGGATGGGCATGTGATAGGCGTGGATGACGCCCGTCCACAGGTTCTGCCCGGCGGCCCACGGCGGGGGTGGCTGCTGGTAGCGGGGCGCCCCCCACCCCCGCGCCCTGCGCCTGCTGCGACCGGCGGCCCCCGTCGCCCCGCCGGTTGCGCCGGCGCCCGCCACCTTGCGGCTGCTGGGAGGCACGGGGGGCGCGGGCGGTGCGGGCGGCAGCGGGAAGTAGCCGGCGGGCTTGGGTGCAGCAGCCGGATGGGGCGCGGCCGGAGGAGCAGGGCCACCGTGGGTGGTGCCGGCGGCAAGGGCGGTGTGCTGGACCCGCTGCTTCAGCTTCGTCATCCGGCGCTCCTCAAGTTTGAGGTACGCGACGACGTGCTGGGAAGTGGGCTGCAGCAGCAGGGTGAGGTTGGATGCCGCGTTGCTGAAGTCCTCGTTAAGGCCGGCGGTGAGGGTGCTCAGCATGAGGTCGTCAGAGACCTTGGCACCGATGTCGCGAAGCTCATCGACAAGCATCTTGAGCCTCATGCAATACTCGTCGATGGTGGAGTTGTCCCGGTGACAGCCGAAGAACTCCTGCTGCAACAAAACAAGGCACTGAAGTTTGTTGTCGATGAAGAGCGCGTTGATCCTGGCCCACACGTCACATGCGTCGTCGTCCTCGGCGACAACAGTGTGGAAGATGTCCTTCGAGACCATCTGGTAGAACCATCGGATGATCGTGGCCTCGATGGCAGACCACTCCGGATCGCCGCACATGTACTCGCTATCCCCGGAACCATCGATATGCTCGGTGAGATAGTACTCGCGGAAGATGAGGTTGAAGTAGGTCTTCCACGCGAAGTATGATGTGCTGGAGCTGTCGAGGCGGATAGGGACCCGGGCCTCGATGTTGAGGTCACGGATGGCTGCGACGGAGGGCTCGGGGCCGGCGAAGGGGTTCGACGAGCGGGTCGTGGAGGAGCCCGGGGAAGACATGGCGATGCGGCTAGGGTTAGGTTTTTTTGTTTTGTGGGGAGAGGAGGAGGAGGACAGCAGCGGCAGGGGGGTGCAATGACTACGGAGGGGGGACGCGGCGGCAGGGAGGAAGGGGCAGCGGCATTGGGTGGCGCGATGGGAGGGAGCGGGCGGCGGCAGCGCGGGATAGGGGAGGGAGGGGCGCGGCCGCGGCGAGGTGCAGCGGTGGTGGGTGCGGCGGCGGCGGCCCTAGGGTTGGATCGAAAAGGATGATACCATGTAGAGGAATAGTTTGCAATACAATTGTCGTTGTATTGATGGGGTGCTGGTGCACGTATATATAACTACAGGGTAGGCCTCGACCTCAACTATACACAACTAGGAGGTGGGCCACAACACATAATACACGCAACACAAATATATACTCAACAGTGTGGGAGGGTGTAGTGGTGCATCGGCCTAACGCAACGGTGTGTGGGAGGCGGTGGCTGCCAGGAAGGCTATTGTGTCGTCCTCCTATACGGGGGTGACAACGTCACTGGTACAACGAGGTGCTATACAAACGGTTTTTAACCCCTTTCCGCGACGGCATTTGGAACCGTCGCCAAGTGAGTGTGGGTGATAGGGGGGTCCTTCCCACACGACCCAGAAACCGTCGGGGATATGCCCTCCTGCCACACACGCTCGACAAAATAAGGTCGTGTGCGACCAGCGAGCGATCAAATACGGTTATACGTACAATAGTGCTAAAAATACAATTATACAGGCGAAATCCTTTCTGGTCGTAAGTACATCCCACACAGTGAGTCCCTGCTAAAGGTTTTCGTTCGTATATACATCCCACACAGTCGCTCCAAGGAAAACGTTTGCGCAAGGTGGCCTAACACAAACAATTTTCAAGAGAATGTCGTGTGGGATTGCTAATTGATCCAACATGGTTTATTCCTAGAAGCTGTGTGTGTTACCTGAGGTCATAGCCCACGGTGTTTTCTCAATAACCGTTTGCAATAGAAAAACCCTATTAGCAGGCTAATCGCCCTATTATTAATAATACATTTATTAATCTAATTGACATTCATATTAAGCACATAATATATCTCATTTCCATATTAAGGAAGCATGATTTCATAATTGAAATACATCAGAGTAGAACATGATATAGCTTCAGCACTCAGCTACCCCATTACACAACTACACCAGCACCAAGTTTCACATGCAACATCTAGAACCTTTCAAAATTAGCATCATAGACGGTACATAGACAGATGCATCTCATCTGGAAAACTGCTGAAGCAGAAGGCGAATATTGAGCCTTCATTCATGTTGAAGGCGTTTGCAACTTTAGGCCAGTGCCTGTGCATGATTGACCATCCATCCTTCGTCCTCTTCAGGAACACTTCAATATTGAACCGTGGGTGTTGTATGAAAACCTTCCTTGCCTCCTGACCATAGAGGTGGTTTGAGAGGTAATCATCAGTGAACTCCTTTGGAAAGGCCTGAAAACAAGGATGTGCATAAATATTTTCTCTATATTGGAAATGGGGCAAAGGAATAAAAAAGGCAAGGTATAATAGTTAGTACCATCTTGTAGTGAACTGATGTCTTCTTCATTGTGCGGACAAAGATTTTTGTTGTTTTTTGTCGCTAATTTCTTTATCCTAACAATATTTTTGAGTTTCGTGACTGATTGATATTCATGGACAACTCATTTCCTCATATGCAAAAAGGGTCGAACAGTGGGTCAAAACCTCTGGCAGCAGAACCTACATGGCAAGACCAAATTGTTAAAAACCTAAATATTAGAATGGTTCCTACAATTGCACAATAATATGCTATTAGACAACGGACCATGCACGTGCTAACCTCGATTGTAAACCTCAGTGCTTCACATTGTTTCCTTGCAACACATATAAGGTAGTTAGTCATCAGGTTAAGTAAGGGTTCGCATGCTATCAGTAAATTATGTTGATAAAAAATAAGCACATTGCAGATTCATCAGCTTAATTCAAGCCACATGAAAAACTCATTTATCCAAACCAAGCATGATTAAGAACTAGGAAATATAGCACTTGTATATGTTTCTCATATATTAAATGCAACCAAATTCGATTTATTCCTCACATGCACAACAATACAAAATTCTACCCACGACAATTGGACATCACATTGCAGAATTGAACCAAGCAGTTAACTAAACACCACAACAAATGAACCAAACATTAACTGAGAACCACATTGCACAATATAACATACTCGTAATAGAAGATCAGACAGTTAACCAAACCAAGCATGCTTAACAACTTGGAAATATAGCAATTGTATTTGTTTCTCATGTATTTGGTACAACCAAATTCGATTTATGTCTCACATGGTATACAATAACAGAATGCACCCACGATAATTGAACATCGCATTGCAGAATCGAACCAAATAGTTAACTAAACATCACAACAAATGAACCGAACGTTAACTGAGCACCACATTGCACAATATAATACACTCATAATAGAAGATCAAACAGTTAACCCAAACAAAGCATGCTTAACAACTTGGAAATATAGCATTTGTATTTGTTTCTCATGTATTTAGTACAGCCAAATTTGATTTATTTCTCACATGGTATACAATAACAGAATGCACCCACAACAATTGAACATCGCATTGCAGAATTGAACCAAACAGTTAACTAAACACCACAACAAATGAACCAAACGTTAACTGAGCACCACATTGCACAATGTATAACATACTAGAAGATCAGACAGTTAACCAAACCAAGCATGCTTGACAACTTGGAAATATAGCAATTGCATTTGTTTCTCATGTATTTTGTAAAGAAAAATTCAATTTATTTCTCACATGGAAGACAATACAAAATTGCACCCTGAAGAATTGAACATCACATTTGCAGAATTGAACCAAACAGTTAACTGAACACAACAACTAATTAACCAAACAGCCAATAAGTGAGCACCACATTGCACGACATATAGAACATATACACTAGAGCAACATATTGCATGGTAAAAGTAGATAGAACAATTCACTAGAATTTGTTAAGGAAAGGCAGTAGCTAGCAAACTGAACATGGGTCCTTATAGTGAGCTAATGAGACAAGCTACTCCTCATCGTCGGAGATATCGATGATGATTGGATCCTTGGACATGGAAGAGGGTGAGGCCTCCGCATCGTGGGTACCCTCGTCGTAGTGGTGAGTTGCCTGAGCCGCTTCGGGCACCAACCTACTGGCTCTCGAGATGAGGTAAGCACGTGCATGCTGAGAAAACACCTTGTAGTCTTCCTTGAAGGCATCAAGGGTGGCCTCGAGAAAATGCCACAAACTGTCGTTTAAAGTGAAGGAAATATGCCCTAGAGGCAATAATAAAGTATTATTTATTTCCTTATATCATGATAAATGTTTATTATTCATGCTAGAATTGTATTAACCGGAAACATAATACATGTGTGAATACATAGACAAACAGAGTGTCACTAGTATGCCTCTACTTGACTAGCTCGTTAATAAAAGATGGTTATGTTTCCTAGCCATAGACATGAGTTGTCATTTGATTAACGGGATCACCTCATTAGGAGAATGACGTGATTGACTTGACCCATTCTGTTAGCTTAGCACTCGATCGTTTAGTATGTTGCTATTGCTTTCTTCATGAGTTATACATGTTCCTATGACTATGAGATTATGCAACTCCCGTTTACTGGAGGAACACTTTGTGTGCTACCAAACGTCACAACGTAACTGGGTGATTATAAAGGTGCTCTACAGGTGTCTCCAAAGGTACTTGTTGGGTTGGCGTATTTCGAGATTAGGATTTGTCACTCCGATTGTCGGAGAGGTATCTCTGGGCCCACTCGGTAATGCACATCACTATAAGCCTTGCAAGCATTGTGACTATGAGTTAGTTGCGGGATGATGTATTACGGAACGAGTAAAGAGACTTGCCGGTAACGAGATTGAACTAGGTATCGAGATACCGACGATCGAATCTCGGGCAAGTAACATACCGATGACAAAGGGAACAACGCATGTTGTTATGCGGTCTGACCGATAAAGATCTTCGTAGAATATGTGGGAACCAATATGAGCATCCAGGTTCCGCTATTGGTTATTGACCGAAGAGGTGTCTCGGTCATGTCTACATAGTTCTCGAACCCGTAGGGTCCGCACGCTTAAAGTTACGATGACAGTTATATTATGAGTTTATATGTTTTGATGTACCGAAGGTTGTTCGGAGTCCCGGATGTCATCACGCACATGACGAGGAGTCTCGAAATGGTTGAGACGTAAAGATTGATATATTGGAAGCCTATGTTTGGACATCGGAAGTGTTCCGGGTGAAATCGGGATTTTTCCGGAGTACCGGGAGGTTACCGGAACCCCACGGTAACATAATGGGCCTTATTGGGCCTAGGTGGAAGAGAGGAGAGGAGGCTAGGGCAGGGCCGCGCCCCCCTTCCCCCCAGTCCGAATAGGACAAGGAGAGGGGGCGACGCCCCCCTTCCTTCCTCCCCTCCACCTCTTCCCCTCTTCCACTCCTAGTCCAACATGGAAAGGGGGGGAGTCCTAGTCCCGGTAGGAGTAGGACTCCTCCTGGCGCGCCTCTCCTCCCTTGTCCGCCGGCCTCCCCCTTGCTCCTTTATATACAGGGGCAGGGGGGCACCTCTCTACACACAATTGATATACGATATTTTAGCCGTGTGCGGTGCCCCCCTCCACCATATGACACCTCGATAATATCGTTGCGGAGCTTAGGCGAAGCCCCGCGTCGGTAGAACAACATCATCATCACCACGCCGTCGTGCTGACGAAACTCTCCCTCAACACTCGGCTGGATCAGAGTTCGAGGGACGTCATCGAGCTGAACGTGTGCTGAACTCGGAGGTGCCGTGCGTTCGGTACTTGATCGGTCGGATCGTGAAGACGTACGACTACATCAACCGCGTTGTGTTAACGCTTCCGCTTTCGGTCTACGAGGGTACGTGGACAACACTCTCCCCTCTCGTTGCTATGCATCACCATGATCTTGCGTGTGCGTAGGATTTTTTTTGAAATTACTACGTTCCCCAACAGTGGCATCCGAGCCTGGTTTTATGCGTTGATGCTATGCACGAGTAGAACACAAGTGAGTTGTGGGCGATATAAGTCATACTGCTTACCAGCATGTCATACTTTGGTTCGGCGGTATTGTGAGATGAAGCGGCCCGGACCGACATTACGCGTACGCTTACGCGAGACTGGTTTCACCGTTGCGAGCACTCGTTGCTTAAAGGTGACTGGCGGGTGTCTGTCTCTCTCACTTTAGTTGAACCGAGTGTGGCTACGCCCGGTCCTTGCGAAGGTTAAAACAGCACCAACTTGACAAACTATCATTGTGGTTTTGATGCGTAGGTAAGAACGGTTCTTGCTAAGCCCGTAGCAGCCACGTAAAACTTGCAACAACAAAGTAGAGGACGTCTAACTTGTTTTTGCAGGGCATGTTGTGATGTGATATGGTCAAGACATGATGCTATATTTTATTGTATGAGATGATCATGTTTTGTAACCGAGTTATCGGCAACTGGCAGGAGCCATATGGTTGTCGCTTTATTGTATGCAATGCAATCGCCATGTAATTGTTTTACTTTATCACTAAGCGGTAGCGATAGTCGTAAAAGCAATAAGTTGGCGAGACGACAACGATACTACGATGGAGATCAAGGTGTCGCGCCGGTGACAATGGTGATCATGACGGTGCTTCGGAGATGGAGATCACAAGCACAAGATGATGATGGCCATATCATATCACTTATATTGATTGGATGTGATGTTAATCTTTTATGCATCTTATCTTGCTTTGATTGACGGTAGCATTATAAGATGATCTCTCACTAAAATTTCAAGATAAAAGTGTTCTCCCTGAGTATGCACCGTTGCGAAAGTTCTTCGTGCTGAGACACCACGTGATGATCGGGTGTGATAGGCTCTACGTTCAAATACAACGGGTGCAAAACAGTTGCACACGCGGAATACTCAGGTTAAACTTGACGAGCCTAGCATATGCAGATATGGCCTTGGAACACGGAGACCGAAAGGTCGAGCGTGAATCATATAGTAGATATGATCAATGTAGTGATGTTCACCATTGAAACTACTCCATCTCACGTGATGATCGGACATGGTTTAGTTGATTTGGATCACGTAATCACTTAGATGATTAGAGGGATGTCTATCTAAGTGGGAGTTCTTAAGTAATATGATTAATTGAACTTAAATTTATCATGAACTTAGTACCTGATAGTATCTTGCTTGTCTATGTTAATTGTAGATAAATGGCCTGTGTTGTTGTTCCGTTGAATTTTAATGCGTTCCTTGAGAAAGCAAAGTTGAAAGATGATGGTAGCAATTACACGGACTGGGTCCGTAACTTGAGGATTATCCTCATTGCTGCATAGAAGAATTACGTCCTGGAAGCACCGCTAGGTGCCAGGCCTCCTGCAAGAGCAACACCAGAATTTATGAACGTCTGGCAGAGCAAAGCTGATGACTACTCGATAGTTCAGTGTGCCATGCTTTACGGCTTAGAACCGGGTCTTCAATGACGTTTTGAACGTCATGGAGCATATGAGATGTTCCAGGAGTTGAAGTTAATATTTCAAGCAAATGCCCGGATTGAGAGATATGAAGTCTCCAATAAGTTCTACAGCTGCAAGATGGAAGAGAATAGTTCTGTCAGTGAGCATATACTCAAAATTCTGGGTATAATAATCACTTGATTCAACTGGGAGTTAATCTTCCGGATGATAGCGTCATTGACAGAATTCTTCAATCACTGCCACCAAGCTACAAGAGCTTCGTGATGAACTATAACATGCAAGGGATGAATAAGACAATTCCCGAGCTCTTCGCAATGCTAAAGGCAGCGGAGGTAGAAATCAAAAAGGAGCATCAAGTGTTGATGGTCAGTAAGACCACTAGTTTCAAGAAAAAGGGCAAAGGGAAGAAGAAGGGGAACTTCAAGAAGAACAGCAAGCAAGTTGCTGTTCAGGAGAAGAAACCCAAGTCTGGACCTAAGCCTGAAACTGAGTGCTTCTACTGCAAGCAGACTGGTCACTGGAAGCGGAACTGCCCCAAGTATTTGGCGGATAAGAAGGATGGCAAGGTTAACAAAGGTATATGTGATATACATGTTATTGATGTGTACCTTACTAATGCTCGCAGTAGCACCTGGGTATTTGATACTGGTTCTGTTGCTAATATTTGCAACTCGAAACAGGGGCTACGGATTAAGCGAAGATTGGCTAAGGACGAGGTGACGATGCGCGTGGGAAATGGTTCCAAAGTCGATGTGATCGCGGTCGGCTCGCTACCTCTACATCTACCTTCGGGATTAGTATTAGACCTAAATAATTGTTATTTGGTGCCAGCGTTGAGCATGAACATTATATCTGGATCTTGTTTAATGCGAGACGGTTATTCATTTAAATCAGAGAATAATGGTTGTTCTATTTATATGAATAATATCTTTTATGGTCATGCACCCTTGAAGAGTGGTCTATTTTTAATGAATCTCGATAATAGTGATACACATATTCATAATGTCGAAGCCAAAAGATGCAGAGTTGATAATGACAGTGCAACTTATTTGTGGCACTGCCGTTTGGGTCATATCGGTGTAAAGCGCATGAAGAAACTCCATACTGATGGACTTTTGGAATCACTTGATTATGAATCACTTGGTACTTGCGAACCGTGCCTCATGGGCAAGATGACTAAAACACCGTTCTCCGGAACTATGGAGAGAGCAACAGATTTGTTGGAAATCATACATACAGATGTATGTGGTCCGATGAATATTGAGGCTCGTGGCGGATATCGTTATTTTCTCACCTTCACAGATGATTTGAGCAGATATGGGTATATCTACTTAATGAAACATAAGTCTGAAACATTTGAAAAGTTCAAAGAATTTCAGAGTGAAGTTGAAAATCATCGTAACAAGAAAATAAAATTTCTACGATCTGATCGTGGAGGAGAATATTTGAGTTACGAGTTTGGCCTACATTTGAAACAATGTGGAATAGTTTCGCAACTCACGCCACCCGGAACACCACAGCGTAATGGTGTGTCCGAACGTCGTAATCGTACTTTACTAGATATGGCACGATCTATGATGTCTCTTACTGATTTACCGCCATCGTTTTGGGGTTATGCTTTAGAGACGACTGCATTCACTCTAAATAGGGCACCATCAAAATCCGTTGAAACGACACCTTATGAACTATGGTTTGGCAAGAAACCAAAGTTGTCGTATCTTAAAGTTTGGGGTTGCGATGCTTATGTGAAGAAACTTCAACCTGATAAGCTCGAACCTAAATCGGAGAAATGTGTCTTCATAGGATACCCAAAGGAGACTGTTGGGTACACCTTCTATCACAGATCCGAAGGCAAGACATTCGTTGCTAAGAATGGATCCTTTCTAGAGAAGGAGTTTCTCTCGAAAGAAGTGAGTGGGAGGAAAGTAGAACTTGATGAGGTAACTGTACCTGCTCCCTTATTGGAAAGTAGATCATCACAGAAACCAGTTTCTGTGACACCTACACCAATTAGTGAGGAAGTTAATGATAATGATCATGAAACTTCAGATCAAGTTATTACTGAACCTCGTAGGTCAACCAGATTAAGATCCGCACCAGAGTGGTACGGTAATCCTATTCTGGAGGTTATGTTACTAGACCATGACGAACCTACGAACTATGAAGAAGCGATGGTGAGCCCAGATTCCGCAAAATGGCTTGAAGCCATGAAATCCGAGATGGGATCCATGTATGAGAACAAAGTATGGACTTTGGTTGAATTGCCCGATGGTCGGCAAGCCATTGAAAACAAATGGATCTTCAAGAAGAAGACTGACGCTGATGGTAATGTTACTGTCTATAAAGCTTGACTTGTTGCAAAAGGTTTTCGACAAGTTCAAGGGATTGACTACGATGAGACCTTCTCACCCGTAGCGATGCTTAAGTCTGTCCGAATCATGTTAGCAATTGCCGCATTTTGTGATTATGAAATTTGGCAAATGGATGTCAAAACTGCATTCCTGAATGGATTTCTGGAAGAAGAGTTGTATATGATGCAATCGGAAGGTTTTGTCGATCCAAAGGGTGCTAACAAAGTGTGCAAGCTCCAGCGATCCATTTATGGACTGGTGCAAGCCTCTCGGAGTTGGAATAAACGCTTTGATAGTGTGATCAAAGCATTTGGTTTCATACAGACTTTTGGAGAAGTGTGTATTTACAAGAAAGTGAGTGGGAGCTCAGTAGCATTTTTGATATTATATGTGGATGACATATTGCTGATTGGAAATGATATAGAATTTCTGGATAGCATAAAGGGATACTTGAATAAGAGTTTTTCAATGAAAGACCTCGGTGAAGCTGCATATATATTAGGCATTAAGATCTATAGAGATAGATCAAGATGCTTAATTGGACTTTCACAAAGCACATACCTTGACAAAGTTTTGAAGAAGTTCAAAATGGATCAAGCAAAGAAAGGGTTCTTGCCTGTACTACAAGGTGTGAGATTGAGTAAGACTCAATGCCCGACCACTGCAGAAGATAGAGAGAAGATGAAAGATGTTCCCTATGCTTCAACCATAGGCTCTATCATGTATGCAATACTGTGTACCAGACCTGATGTGTGCCTTGCTATAAGTTTAGCAGGGAGGTACCAAAGTAATCCAGGAGTGGATCACTAGACAGCGGTCAAGAACATCCTGAAATACCTGAAAAGGACTAAGGATATGTTTCTCGTTTATGGAGGTGACAAAGAGCTCATCGTAAGTGGTTACGTTGATGCAAGCTTTGACACTGATCCGGACGATTCTAAATCGCAAACCGGATACGTATTTACATTGAACGGTGGAGCTGTCAGTTGGTGCAGTTCTAAGCAAAATGTCGTGGCGGGATCTACGTGTGACGCGGAGTACATAGCTGCTTCGGAAGCAGCAAATGAAGGAGTCTGGATGAAGGAGTTCATATCCGATCTAGGTGTCATACCTAGTGCATCGGGACCAATGAAAATCTTTTGTGACAATACTGGTGCAATTGCCTTAGCAAAGGAATCCAGATTTCACAAGAGAACCAAGCACATCAAAAGACGCTTCAATTCCATCCGGGATTTAGTCCAGGTGGGAGACATAGAAATTTGCAAGATACATACGGATCTGAATGTTGCAGACCCGTTGACTAAGCCTCTTCCACGAGCAAAACATGATCAGCACCAAGACTCCATGGGTGTAAGAATCATTACTGTGTAATCTAGATTATTGACTCTAGTGCAAGTGGGAGACTGAAGGAAATATGCCCTAGAGGCAATAATAAAGTATTATTTATTTCCTTAATATCATGATAAATGTTTATTATTCATGCTAGAATTGTATTAACCGTAAACATAATACATGTGTGAATACATAGACAAACAGAGTGTCACTAGTATGCCTCTACTTGACTAGCTCGTTAATCAAAGATGGTTATGTTTCCTAGCCATAGACATGAGTTGTCATTTGATTAACGGGATCACCTCATTAGGAGAATGACGTGATTGACTTGACCCATTCCGTTAGCTTAGCACTCGATCGTTTAGTATGTTGCTATTGCTTTCTTCATGACTTATACATGTTCCTATGACTATGAGATTATGCAACTCCCGTTTACCGGAGGAACACTTTGTGTGCTACCAAACGTCACAACGTAACTGGGTGATTATAAAGGTGCTCTACAGGTGTCTCCAAAGGTACTTGTTGGGTTGGCGTATTTCGAGATTAGGATTTGTCACTCCGATTGTCGGAGAGGTATCTCTGGGCCCACTCGGTAATGCACATCACTATAAGCCTTGCAAGCATTGTGACTAATGAGTTAGTTGCGGGATGATGTATTACGGAACGAGTAAAGAGACTTGCCGGTAATGAGATTGAACTAGGTATCGAGATACCGACGATCGAATCTCGGGCAAGTAACATACTGATGACAAAGGGAACAACGTATGTTGTTATGCGGTCTGACCGACAAATATCTTCGTAGAATATGTGGGTACCAATATGAGCATCCAGGTTGCGCTATTGGTTATTGACCGGAGAGGTGTCTCGGTCATGTCTACATAGTTCTTGAACCCGTAGGGTCCGCACGCTTAAAGTTACGATGACAGTTATATTATGAGTTTATATGTTTTGATGTACCGAAGGTTGTTCGGAGTCCCGGATGTGATCACGGACATGACGAGGAGTCTCAAAATGGTCGAGACGTAAAAATTGATATATTGGAAGCCTATGTTTGGACATCGGAAGTGTTCCAGGTGAAATCGGGATTTTTCCGGAGTACCGGGATGTTACCGGAACCCCCCGGTAACATAATGGGCCTTATTGGGCCTAGGTGGAAGAGAGGAGAGGAGGCTAGGGCAGGGCCGCGCCCCCCTTCCCCCCCAGTCCGAATAGGACAAGGAGAGGGGGGCGGCGCCCCCCCTTCCTTCCTCCCCTCCACCTCTTCCCCTCTTCCACTCCTAGTCCAACATGGAAAGGGGGGAGTCCTACTCCCGGTAGGAGTAGGACTCCTCCTGGCGCGCCTCTCCTCCCTTGGCCGCCGACCTCCCCCTTGCCCCTTTATACACGGGGGCAGGGGGGCACCTCTCTACACACAATTGATATACGATATTTTAGCCGTGTGCGGTGCCCCCCTCCACCATATTACACCTCGATAATATCATTGCGGAGCTTAGGCGAAGCCCCGCGTCGGTAGAACATCATCATCGTCACCACGCCGTCGTGCTGACGAAACTCTCCCTCAACACTCGGCTGGATCGGAGTTCGAGGGACGTCATCGAGCTGAACGTGTGCTGAACTCGGAGGTGCCGTGCGTTCGGTACTTGATCGGTCGGATCGTGAAGACGTACGACTACATCAACCGCGTTGTGTTAACGCTTCCGCTTTCGGTCTACGAGGGTACGTGGACAACACTCTCCCCTCTCGTTGCTATGCATCACCATGATCTTGCGTGTGCGTAGGATTTTTTTTTGAAATTACTACGTTCCCCAACATAAAGCAGCCAACTGCGTCGCGGCGTCGGCGCGTGAGGCATCGACGGTGGCCTTGACGGTGAGGTGCTCCTACAAGATCTGGGGGTCGGCACGAATGGCAGCCATCGCAACCTCATCTGTGCGTGCGGCCGCGATTTGCTTCTCCGCTGCCAAATGCTCCTTGAGCTCCTGGCTATACTGCATGCACCATGGCTTAGGGCAGCGCTTATTTGGTGGAGGGGTCGGTGATTTGGGTGGAAGGTGTCGCGCCAGCGGTCGGGGCATGTGGGATGTGGAAGGAGGAGGAGGATGGAGGTCGGGTGTGGATTACCTGCCTGGATAGACTAGTTCGAGCAGCATGACAGAGGGTCGCCGGCGAGGAGGCGGCGCTGCAAGCAAGGAGTGAAGGTTTCAACTTGGAAAGGAAGGCGGAAATAGGGGAAATGTGGCTTTTGGTAAGGTGGAGGGGCGGGGAGGTAGATATTTTCGCGGAAGCCCAAAATTTTGAATCGCTTCAGCGTAAAAACTAGCGCGCAAAGTGTCATCAGACGGTGCTCCAAGATATTTTGTACCGCATCTCACACGGTTGGTCATAATAAACTGTGTGGGATCTACTTGATTTTTCATCTTGATTTGAATTACATAATGGGGTCACAGCGGCAATGGACGGTGTTTGAATTGCTAGAACTTTTATCTGCAGTGAACATGCAACTATATGTGTCGTAAAAGAATTTGAATTATTCAGGGTCCGTTTGGACATTTTATACATTTAATTGGTTTTCTAGCCATTTCAGGTGCACAATTCAAAATTAAACTACATGCACATGCTCCGGTGCACCAACATGGGTTGTAAAATCATATATGTGTCCATGGGTTTATGCTTATGTCCCATGCAAGAAATGGGGATGAATTTCGAACACCACGGCACCGTGGCCCTCCGGTAAACGTTGAGGTACTTGCTTTTGTAATTCTAGTAAATCCAAAACCCGTCTGAAATTCATGAACCTTGGCATGCTATCATGGAATGGCATCAACATGCTGGGTAAAAAATATTGTCCAATTTGGGGCAGGTTATGGTATAAGCTTCTCACAAACTAGAGCTTCTCGGAAGAAGCCTCATGCTTTCGTTAGGGAAACATGTCACCTTTATGGACAAAACGATATTCGTCGCCTCTTCATCCTTTCAAATTTTTTCCTGGTGTCAACATAGAACAACAGGAGTGTCGTGTTAAATTTTGAAATTTTTCAGGGATCGTTTGGACATTTTTATACGTTAACTGAGTTTTCTAGGCATTTATGTGCATAATTCAAAATTGAACTACATGCACATGCTCCAGTCCATAAAAACGGGTTGCAAAATCAAATGTTTGTCCTTGGTTGCAAGCTTAGCTTACACATGCAAGAAATGAGAATGAATGTCAAACACCTTGACACTGTCGCACGGCCGCTAACATTGAGATGCATGGTTTTAAAATTCTAGTAAATCGAAAACTTGTCTGAAATTCATGAAACTTGACATGATATCATGAAACCGCATCGACATGCCGTGGTAAAAATATTGTCCCATTTGGGGCAGGTTTGGGTATAATCTTCTCGCAAACCAGAGCTTCTCTCACAACAAGCCGGATGGTATCGGTAGGGAACGTGCCACCTTGGGGGACGAAACGATATATGTTGCCTCTTCTTACTTTCAAATTTTTCTCATGTCAACATAGAACAACACGAGTGTTGTGTCAATTTTGGTGATTTTTCTGGGTTCACTTGGACATTTTTATACATTAACTGGGTTTTCTATGCATTCATGTGCATAATTCAAATTTGAACTACATGCACATGCTCCAGTGCATATAAATTGGTTCAAAATTGGAATGTGTGTCCTTGGTTACATGCTTAAGTCCCATGCAACAAATGAGAATGAATGTCAAACACCTTGCCACCATCTCGGCCGCTAACACTAAGATACATGGTTTTTAAATTCTAGTAACTCGAAAACGCGTCTGAAATTTATGAAAGTTGACATACTAGCATGGAACGACATCAACATGCAATGGTAAAAATATTGTTCCATTTGGGGAAGGTTGGGGTATATAAGCTTCTCACAAACTAGAGCTTCTCACAATAAGCCTCATGGTTACGGTAGGGAACGTTTCACTTTTCTGGACGAAATGATATCCGTTGCCTCTTCTTGATTTCAATTTTTTTCTAGTGTCAACATAAAACAACATGAGTGTTGTGTTAATTTTATGAATTTTTGGGGCTCGTCTGGACATTTTTATACATTAACTGAGTTTTCTATGTATTTATGTGCATAATTCAAATTTGAACTACAGGCACATGCTCTAATGCATATAAATTGGTTGAAAATTCAAATATGTGTCCTTGGTTGCATGCTTAGGTCCCATGCAAGAAATGAGAATGAAAGTCAAACACCCTGCCACCGTCACTCGGCCGTAAACATTGAGATAACTGGTTTTTAAATTCCAGTAAATCCAAAACTCGTCTGAAATTCATGAAACTTGGCATGCTTTCATGGAGCGGCATCATCATGTCGTGGTAAATTTTTTGTCACATTTGGGGCAAGTTTTGGTATAAGCTTCTCAGAAACCAGAGCTTTTGACAACAAGCCTGATGGTTTCAGTAGGGAACATGCCACCTTTGGGGACGAAACGATATTTGTTGCCTCTTATTGCTTTCGAAAAATTTCTAGTGTCAACATAGAACAACATGAGTGTTGTGTTAAATTTTAGAATTTTTTGGGGTTCGTTTGGTCATTTTTATGCATTAACTAGGTTTTCTAGGCATTTTATGTGCATAATTCAAATTTGAACTACATGCACATGCTCCAGTGCATATAAATTGATTGAAAAATAAAATCCGTATCCTTGGGTGCATGCTTCGGTCCCATGCAAGAAATGAGAATGAATTGCAAACACCAGGGAACTGTTCATTGCTGGCAAAACGTTGAGATACTTTGTTTTTAAATTCTAGTAAATCCAAAACTCGTCTGAAATTCATGAAACTTGGCATGCTATCATGGAATGGCACACGACATGCTGTGGTTTTTTCATGTCTATTTTGAGAGAAGGCGCACTCGAATAACAACCAACAAAGGCATTTTGAAAAAATAGCTGCCACTTTAATATCTCAAACGTTTGTATAGTTCAAATCGTGTGCGTTCTGTTAACCATTCACGTGACGCCATGTGTCTTGGTTTGAATGGCTATAGGAGGTGCCGTGCGGACAGCTGCTTGACTGAACGGGAGGCGTGCGAGCGCAGTTCGGTGCGCAGGCTGACCGAGAGGCGTGCAAGCTGTCCTCCAATGCGCAGGCTCACCGGGAAGCGTGTGAGCTGTTCAACGCAGGATTTGTGCATCCCTTCAACGTAAACGGTTCAGATTGAATACGGTATGCAAATTAAAGCCAAACTTCAGCGCTAAGCCAAGAGACACTGCGATTTGTCAAAATATGCAGCTAAAAATCACTAGCACTATCTAATTTTTGCAACTAAAATTCAGCAATTAAGCATGGATTTCATTCATAGATTAAGTAGTCGTTCTCACCGGGAAGTGAGACAGCCTTTGACAGCCGCCCGCCTTACTCCCACTGGTTTGTATTAATGGCGCGCCGGAGCGGCCGCACCCCCCATCCTCACGACACACACAATCCTCTCTCTACGCCCGCATCCTCGACGCCGCTCTCAGTCCTCAAAGCCGCCAGTGTATGAGGATGCCGCCGAAGCGCCCCATCGGAGGGAGTGGAGATGCCGGGGCTGTTGAAGCACCAGAGCACGGCGTGAATATGGAGACAGAGGTTTCCGTTGCCGCCGAGGAGGTGGAGAACGAGGCTGCCAACAAGCGGAGGCGGGTCGAGAAAGAACCGCAAGCGACTCTAGTAGGCCTAGACTTCATGAGCAACCTCCCCGATGATATGTTGAGAGTCATCATATCCCTCCTCCCAATCAAATATGGGGCGAGGACACCGCCCTTTCCCGGCGGTGGCGCCCCCTATGGCTCCTCACCCCTGTCGACCTCCTCGACGCCCACGAGCTCTGCCATGGCTATCGCAAAAGCTTGGATGCGTTCTCCCAGATCCTCGGTAGTCACCATGGCCAAATCAGAGGCCTCATCATGGGCAAGTGCTACCTCTTGAGCTTGTGTTGGTTTTTCCCTTGAAGAGGAAAGGGTGATGCAGCAAAGGAGCGTAAGTATTTCCCTCAGTTTTGAGAACCAAGGTATCAATCCAGTAGGAGACTACGCAACTGTTGGGGAATGTGGCAGAAATTCAAAATTTTCCTACGTGTCACCAAGATCAATCTAGGATATGCTAGCAACGAGAGGGGAGGAGTGCATCTACATACCCTTGTAGATCGCGAGCGGAAGCGTTCAAGAGAACGGGGTTGATGGAGTCATACTCGTCGTGATCCAAATCACCGATGATCCTAGCGCCGAACGGACGGCACCTCCGCGTTCAACACACGTACGGAGCGGGGACGTCTCCTCCTTCTTGATGCAGCAAGGGGGGAGGAGAATTTGATGGAGATCCAGCAGCACGACGGCGTGGTGGTGGAAGTAGCGGGATCCCGGCAGGGCTTCGCCAAGCGCAAGCGGGGAGGAAGAGGTGTCACGGGAGGGAGGGAGGCACCAGGGCTTGGGGTGCTGCTCCCATGCGCCTCCCCACTATATATAGGGGTGGAGGGGGCTGGTTTCTTGCCCTCCAAGTCCATTGGGGCGTTGGCAAAGGTGGGGGAAAGAAATCCCGTCATTTCCCTTCCCCACCGATTGTTATCCCCCTTTTTTAGGGATCTTGATCTTATCCCTTCGGGATATGATCTTATTCCTTCTAAGGTGGGATCTTGGTGCGCCTTCATCAGGGGTGTGGGGCCTTGCCCCCACTACCCACGTTCATGTGGGTCCCCCCATGCAGGTGGGCCCCACTTCGGAAACTTCTAGAACCTTCCCGGTACAATACTGAAAAATCCCGAACATTTTCTGGTGGCCAAAATAGGACTTCCCATATATAAATCTTTACCTCCGGACCATTCCGGAACTCCTCGTGACGTCCGGGATCTCATCCGGGACTCCGAACGACTTTCAGATTTCCACATACTAATATCTCTACAACCCTAGCGTCACCGAACCTTAAGTGTGTAGACCCTACGGGTTCGGGAGACATGCAGACATGACCGAGACGACTCTCCGGTCAATAACCAACAGCGGGATCTGGATACCCATGTTGGCTCCCACATGTTCCACGATGATCTCATCAGATGAACCACGATGTCGAGGATTCAATCAATCCCGTATACAATTCCCTTTGTCAATCGATACGTTACTTGCCCGAGATTCGATCGTCGGTATCCCAATACCTTGTTCAATCTCGTTACCGGCAAGTCACTTTACTCGTACCGTAATGCATGATCCCGTGACCAAACACTTGGTCACATTCAGCTCATTATGCTGATGCATTACCGAGTGGGCCCAGAGATACCTCTCCGTCATACGGAGTGAAAAATCCCAGTCTCGATTCGTGCCAACCCAACAGACACTTTCGGAGATACCTGTAGTGCACCTTTATAGCCACCCAGTTACGTTGTGACGTTTGGTACACCCAAAGCATTCCTACGGTATCCGGGAGTTGCACAATCTCATGGTCTAAGGAAATGATACTTGACATTAGAAAAGCTCTAGCAAACGAACTACACGATCTTGTGCTATGCTTAGGATTGGGTCTTGTCCATCACATCATTCTCCTAATGATGTGATCACGTTATCAATGACATCCAATGTCCATGGTCAGGAAACCATAACCATCTATTGATCAACGAGCTAGTCAACTAGAGGCTTACTAGGGACATGTTGTGGTCTATGTATTCACACATGTATTACGGTTTCCAGTTAATATTATAGCATGAACAACAGACAATTATCATGAACAAGGAAATACAATAATAACCATTTTATTATTGCCTCTAGGGCATATTTCCAACAGTCTCCCACTTGCACTAGAGTCAATAATCTAGTTCACATCACCATGTGATTAACACTCAAAGTTCACTAGAGTCAATAATCTAGTCCACATCACCATGTGATTAACACTCAATGAGTTCTAGGGTTTGATCGTGTTATGCTTACGAGAGAGGTTTTAGTCAACGGGTCTGCAACATTCAGATCCGTGTGTGCTTTACAAATCTCTATGTCATCTTGTAGATGTAGCTACCATGCGCTACTTGGAGCTATTCCTAATAACTGCTCTACTATACGAATCCGGTTTACTACTCAAAGTCATCCGGATTAGTGTCAAAGTTTGCATCGACGTAACCCTTTACGACGAACTGTTTTACCACCTCCATAATCGAGAAAATTCCTTAGTCCACTAGATACTAAGGATTAGTTCGACCGCTGTCATGTGATCGATTCCCGGATCACTATTGTACCCCTTGACTAACTCATGGCAAGGCACACTTCAGGTGCGGTACACAACATAGCATACTGTAGAGCCTACGTCTAAAGCATAGGGGACGACCTTCGTCCTTTCTCTCTCTTCTGCCGTGGTCAGGTCTTGAGTCTTACTCAATACTCACACCTTGTAACACAGCCAAGAACTCCTTCTTTGCTGATCTATTTTGAACTCCTTCAAAATCTTGTCGCGGTATGTATTCATTTGAAAGTACTATTAAGCGTTTTTGATCTATCCTTATAGATCTTGATGCTCAATGTTCAAGTAGCTTAATCCAGGTTTTCCATTAAAAAACACTTTTCAAATAACCCTGGATGCTTTCCAGAAATTCTACATCATTCCTGATCAACAATATGTTAACAACATATACTCATCAAAAATTCTATAGTGCTCCCACTCACTTCTTTGGAAATACAAGTTTCTCATGAACCTTGTATAAACCCAAAATCTTTGATCATCTCAGCAAAGCGTTCATTCCAACTCCGAGATGCTTACTCCAATCCTTAGAAGGATTGCTGGAGCTTTGCATACTTGTTAGCATCTTTCAGGATTGACAAAACCTTCTGGTTGTATCACATGCAACCTTTCCTCAAGAAAATCGTCGAGGAAACAATGTTTTGACATCCGATCTGCAAGATTTCATAAATAATGCAGTAACTGCTAATATAATTCTAACAGACTCTTAGCATCGCTACGAGTGAGAAAGTCTCATCGCAGTCAACTCCTTGAACTTGCCGGAAAACATCTTAACGACAAGTCGAGCTTTCTTAATGGTGACACTTACCATCATTGTCTGTCTTCCCTTTAAAATCCATCTGTACCCGACAGCCTTACGACCATCAAGTAGTTCTTTCAAAGTCTATACTTTGTTTTCATACATGGATCCTCTCGGATTTTATGGCCTCAAGCCATTCGTCGGAATCCGGGCCCACCATTGCTTCTCCATAGCTCGTAGGTTCATTGTTGTCTAGCAACATGACTTCCAAGACAGGATTACGTACCACTCTGAAGTAGTACGCATCCTTGTCGTCCTATGAGGTTTGGTAGTGACTTGATCTGAAGTTTCATGATCACTATCATAAGCTTCCACTTCAATTGGTGTAGGTGCCACAGGAACAACTTCCTGTGCCCTGCTACACATTAGTTGAAGTGACGGTTCAATGACCTCATCAAATCTCCACCATCCTCCCACTCAATTATTTTGAGAGAAACTTTTCCTCGAGAAAGGACCCGTTTCTAGAAACAATCACTTTTGCTTCCAGATCTGAAATAAGAGGTATACCCAACTGTTTTGGGTATTCTATGAAGATGCATTTATCCGCTTTGGGTTCGAGCTTATCAGCCTGAAACTTTTTCACATAAGCGTCGCAGCCCCAAACTTTTAAGAGACGACAACTTAGGTTTCTCTAAACTATAGTTCATACGGTGTCGTCTCAACGGAATTGGGTGGTGCCCTATTTAAAGTAAATGCGGTTGTCTCTAATGCCTAACCCATAAACGATAGTTGTAATTCGATAAGAGACATCATGGTATGCACCATATCCAATAGGGTGCAGTTATGATGTTCGGACACACCATCACAATATGGTGTTCCACGCGGTATTAGTCGTGAAACAATTTCCACAATTTCTTAATTGTGTGCCAAACTTGTAACTCAGATATTCATCTCTATGATCATATCACAGACATTTTATCCTCTTGTCACGACGATCTTCAACTTCACTCTGAAATTACTTGAACCTTTCAATAATTCAGACTTGTGTTTCATCAAGTAAATATTCTCAGCATCTACTCAAATCATCTGTGAAGTAAGAACATAACGATATCCACTGCGTGCCTCAGCACTCATTGGACTGCACACATCAAATGTATTACTTCCAACAAGTTGCTCTCTTGTTCCATCTTACTGAAAATGAGGCCTTTCAGTCATCTTGCCCATGTGGTATGATTTGCATGTCTCAAGTGATTCAAAATCAAGTGAGTCCAAATGATCCATCTGTATGGACTTTCTTCATGCATATATACTAATAGACATGGTTTGCATGTCTCAATCTTTTCAAAAACGAGTGAGTCCAAAGATCCATCAACATGGAGCTTCTTCATGCGTTTTATACCAATATGACTCAAGTGGCAGTGCCACAAGTATGTGGTACTATCATTACTATCTTATATCTTTTGGCATGAACATGTGTATCACTACGATCGAGATTCAATAAACCATTCATTTTAGGTGCAAGACCATTGAAGGTATTATTCAAATAGACAGAGTAACCATTATTCTCCTTTAATGAATAACCGTATTGCGATAAACATAATCCAATCATGTCTATGCTTAACGCAAACACCAAATAACAATTATTCAGGTTTAACCCCAATCTTGATGGTAGAGGGAGCATGCGATGCTTGATC
Organism: Triticum aestivum; assembly: GCF_018294505.1. Lineage (NCBI taxonomy): Eukaryota > Viridiplantae > Streptophyta > Magnoliopsida > Poales > Poaceae > Triticum > Triticum aestivum. Next base: position 127,773,808 of record NC_057814.1, on the reverse strand, counting down.
ACATCAACCTTGGAAACACGTATCGTCATCTCACCTTTAGCTAGTCTCCGTTTATTCCGCAGCTTTTATTTCGAGTTACTAACACTTAGCAATCGAACCGGTATCTAATACCCTGGTGCTACTAGGAGTACTAGTAAAGTACACACTAATATAATGTATATCCAATATACTTCTGTCGACCTTGCTAGCCTTCTCATCTACGAAGTATCTAGGGTAGTTTTGCTTCAGTGACCGTTCCCCCCATTTCAGAAGCACTTAGTCTCGGGTTTGGGTTCAACCTTTGGTTTCTTCACTAGAGCAGCAACTGATTTGCCGTTTCATGAAGTATCCCTTCTTGCCAACAATTGATGCTCCTACTTGATTTCTACTTTCGCGGTGTCAAACATCGCGAGTTGCTCAAGGATCATCATGTCTATCCCTGATATGTTATAGTTCATCACGGAGCTCTAATAGCTTGGTGGCAGTGACTATGGAGAACCATCACTATCTCATCTGGAAGATTAACTCCCACTCGATTCAAGTGATTGTAGTACTCAGACAATCTGAGCACATGCTCAACGATTGAGATTTTCTCCCTTAGTTTGCAGGCTTAAGAAACTTGTCAGAGGTCTCATACCTCTTGACGTGGGCACTAGTCTGAAATCCCAATTTCAGTCTTTGGAACATCTCATATGTTCTGCGACGTTTCAAAACCGTCTTTGGTGCCACAATTTTAAACCGTTCAACATTACGCACTGAACTATCACGTAGTCATCAAAACGTGTATGTCAGATGTTCGCAACATCCACAAACGACGCTCGAGGTTCAGCACACCGAGCGGTGCATTAAGGACATAAGCCTTCTATGTAGCAATGAGGACAATCCTCAGTTTACGGACCCAGTCCGCATAATTGCTACTATCAACTTTCAACTAAATTTTCTCTAGGAACATATCTTAGTAGAACTAAAGCGTAAGCTACGACATTATTTGCAAAGACCTTTTGACTATGTTCATGATAATTAAGTTCATCTAATTATTTAATGAACTCCCACTTAGATAGACATCCCTCTAGTCATCTAAGTGATACATGATCCAAATCGACTAGGCCGTGTCCGATCATCACGTGAGACGGACTAGTCATCATCGGTGAACATCTCCATGTTGATCGTATCTACTATACGACTCATGTTCGACCTTTCGGTCTCTTGTGTTCCGAGGCCATGTCTGTACATGCTAGGCTCGTCAACTCAACCTAAGTGTTTTGATTGTGTTCCGAGGCCATGTCTGTACATGCTAGGCTCATCAACACCCGTTGTATGCGAACGTTAGAATCTATCACACCCGATCATCACGTGGTGCTTCGAAACAACGAACCTTCGCAACAGTGCACAGTTAGGGGGAACACATCTCTTGAAAATTTAGTGAGGGATCATCTTATTTATGCTACCGTCGTTCTAAGCAAATAAGATGTAAACAAGACAAACATCACATGCAAATCATAAAGTGACATGATATGGCCAATATCATCTTGCGCCTTTGATCTCCATCTTCGAGGCGCGGCATGATCACCTTCGTCACCGGCATGACACCATGATCTCCATCATCGTGTCTTCATGAAGTTGTCTCGCCAACTATTACTTCTACTACTATGGCTAACGGTTAGCAATAAAGTAAAGTAATTACATGGCGTTTTCATTGACACGCAGGTCATACAATAAATTAAGACAACTCCTATGGCTCCTGCCGGTTGTCATACTCATCGACATGCAAGTCGTGATTCCTATTACAAGAACATGATCAATCTCATACATCACATATATAATTCATCACATCCTTTTGGCCATATCACATCACACAGCATACCCTGCAAAAACAAGTTAGACGTCTTCTAATTGTTGTTGCATATTTTACGTGGCTGCTATGGGTTTCTAGCAAGAACGTTTCTTACCTATGCAAAAGCCACAATGATGATATGCCAATTGCTATTTACCCTTCATAAGGACCCTTTTCATCGAATCTGATCCAACTAAAGTGGGAGAGACAGACACCCGCTAGCCACCTTATGCATCAAGTGCATGTCAGTCGGTGGAACCTGTCTCACGTAAGAGTGCGTGTAAGGTCGGTCCGGGCCGCTTCATCCCACATTGCTGCCGAATCAATATAAGACTAGTAACGGTAAGCAAATTGAACAAATCATCGCCCACAACTACTTTGTGTTCTACTCGTGCATAAAATTTTCCTACGTGTCACCAAGATCAATCTAGGAGATGCTAGCAACGAGGGGGGAGGAGTGCATCTACATACCCTTGTAGACCGCGAGCGGAAGCGTTCAAGAGAACGGGGCTGATGGAGTCGTACTCGTCGTGATCCAAATCACCGATGATCCTAGCGCCGAACGGACGGCACCTCCGCGTTCAACACACGTACGGAGCGGGGACGTCTCCTCCTTCTTGATCCAGCAAGGGGGGAGGAGAAGTTGATGGAGATCCAGCAGCACGACGGCGTGGTGGTGGAAGTAGCGGGATCCCGGCAGGGCTTCGCCAAGCGCAAGCGGGGAGGGAGAGGTGTCACGGGAGGGAGGGAGGCGCCAGGGCTTGGGGTGCTGCTCCCATGCGCCTCCCCACTATATATAGGGGTGGAGGGGGCTGGTTTCTTGCCCTCCAAGTCCATTGGGGCATTGGCAAAGGTGGGGGAAAGAAATCCCATCATTTCCCTTCCCCACCGATTGTTATCCCCCTTTTTTTAGGGATCTTGATCTTATCCCTTCGGGATATGATCTTATTCCTTCTAAGGTGGGATCTTGGTGCGCCTTCACCAGGGGTGTGGGGCCTTGCCCCCACTACCCACGTTCATGTGGGTCCCCCATGCAGGTGGGCCCCACTTCGGAACCTTCTAGAACCTTCCCGGTACAATACTGAAAAATCCCGAACATTTTCCGGTGGCCAAAATAGGACTTCCCATATATAAATCTTTACCTCCGGACCATTTCGGAACTCCTCGTGACGTCCGGGATCTCATCCGGGACTCCGAACGACTTTCGGATTTCCGCATACTAATATCTCTACAACCCTAGCGTCACCGAACCTTAAGTGTGTAGACCCTACGGGTTCGGGAGACATGCAGACATGACCGAGACGACTCTCCGGTCAATAACCAACAGCGGGATCTGGATAGCCATGTTGGCTCCCACATGTTCCACGATGATCTCATCGGATGAACCACGATGTCGAGGATTCAATCAATCCCGTATACAATTCCCTTTGTCAATCGGTACGTTACTTGCCCGAGATTCGATCGTCGGTATCCCAATACCTTGTTCAATCTCGTTACCGGCAAGTCACTTTACTCGTACCGTAATGCATGATCCCGTGACGAAACACTTGGTCACATTCAGCTCATTATGATGATGCATTACCGAGTGGGCCCAGAGATACCTCTCCGTCATACGGAGTGACAAATCCCAGTCTCGATTCGCGCCAACCCAACAGACACTTTCGGAGATACCTGTAGTGCACCTTTATAGCCACCCAGTTACGTTGTGACGTTTGGTACACCCAAAGCATTCCTACGGTATCCGAGAGTTGCACAATCTCATGGTCTAAGGAAATGATACTTGACATTAGAAAAGCTCTAGCAAACGAACTACACGATCTTGTGCTATGCTTAGGATTGGGTCTTGTCCATCACATCATTCTCCTAATGATGTGATCCCGTTATCAATGACATCCAATGTCCATGGTCAGGAAACCATAACCATCTATTGATCAACGAGCTAGTCAACTAGAGGCTTACTAGGGACATGTTGTGGTCTATGTATTCTCACATGTATTACGGTTTCCAGTTAATACAATTATAGCATGAACAACAAACAATTATCATCAACAAGGAAATACAATAATAACCATTTTATTATTGCCTCTAGGGCATATTTCCAACAGCAACAAACCACTGAATACCTGCACAAACAAACACCAACTTGTGAACAATGCGACAAAAGGGGTTGTCAATCCCTTCACGGTTATTCTCAAAGTGAGACCTAATAGAGATGGATAAACGGTAAAGTAATATTTTTGGTATTTTTGGTTTATGGAACGGAAAGTAAAGATTGCAAAGAAAGTAAATAGGAAACTAGAGATTGTAGATCGGAAACTTATATGATGGAAAATAGACCCGTGGGCCATAGGTTTCACTAGAGGCTTCTCTCAAGATAGAATTTATTAGGGTGGGTGAACAATACCGCCGAATCAAAGTATGACATGCTGGTAAGCATTATGACTATTATCGCCCACAACTCTTTGTGTTCTACTCGTGCATATAACATCTATGCATAGACCTGGCTCAGATGCCACTTTCGGGGAACGTAGTATTTCAAAAAATTTACCTACAATCATGCAAGATCTATCTAGGAGAAGCATAGAAACGAGCGGGGAGAGTGTGTCCACGTACCCTCGTAGACCGAAAGCGGAAGCGTTTAGTAATGCGGTTGATGTAGTCGAACGTCTTCGTGATCCAACCGATCCAAGTACCGAACGTACGGCACCTTCGCGACCAGCACACGTTCAGCTCGGTGACGTCCCTCGAACTCTTGATCTAGTTGAGGCCGAGGGAGAGTTCCGTCAGCACGACGGCATGGCAACGGTGATGATGAAGTTACCGGCGCAGGGCTTCGCCTAAGCACTACGACGATATGACCAAGGTGTGTAACTCTGGAGGAGGGCACCGCACACGGATAAAAGATCAATTTGTGTGTCTTTGGGTGCCACCCTGTCCACGCATATAAAGGAGGGGGGAAGAGGAGGCCGGCCTAGGAGGGGCGCGCCTATAGGGGGAGTCCAACTAGGATTCCCAATCCTAGTTGGAGTCCCCTTCCTTTTCCAAGAGGGGAGAGAGGGAAGGAATAGAAGAGGGAGAAGGAAAGAGGGGGGCGCCGCCCCCTATCTAGTCCAATTCGGACCAGCTCATGGGGGGGCGCGCGACCTCCCCTTGTGGCCCTTCTCTCCTTTCCACTAAGGCCCATGAAGGCCCAATACTTCTCCCGGCGAATTCTCGTAACTCTCCGATACTCCGAAAAATACCCGAACCACTCAGAACCTTTCTGATGTCCGAATATAGCCTTCCAATATATCGATCTTTATGTCTCGACCATTTCTAGACTCCTCGTCATGTCCGTGATCTCATCCGGGAATCTGAACAAACTTCGGTCATCAAATAACATAACTCATAATACAAATCGTCATCGAACGTTAAGCTTGCGGACCCTACGGGTTCGAGAACTATGTAGACATGACTGAGACACATCTCCGGTCAATAACCAATAGCGGAACCTGGATGCTCATATTGGCTCCTAGATATTCTACGAAGATCTTTATCGGTCAAACCGCATAACAACATATGTTGTTCCCTTTGTCATCGGTATGTTACTTGCTCGAGATTCGATCGTCGGTATCATCATACCAAGTTCAATCTGGTTACCGGCAAGTCTCTTTACTCGTTTCATAATGCATCATCCTGCAACTAACTCATTAGTCACATTGCTTGCAAGGCTTATAGTGATGAGCATTACCGAGAGGGCCCAGAGATACCTCTCCGATACATGGAGTGACAAATCCTAATCTCGATCTATGCCAACCCAACAAACACCATCAGAGACACCTGTAGAGCATCTTTATAATCACCCATTTACGTTGTGACATTTGATAGCACACAAAGTGTTCCTCCGGTATTCGGGAGTTGCATAATCTCATAGTCTGAGGAACATGTATAAGTCATGAAGAAAGCAGTAGCAATGAAACTGTAACGATCATAATGCTAAGCTAACGAATGGGTCTTGTCCATCACATCATTCTCCTAATGATGTGATCTCGTTCATCAAATGACAACACATGTCTATGGTTAGGAAACATAACCTTCTTTGATAAACGAGCTAGTCAAGTAGAGGCATAGTAGGGACACTTATGTTTTGTCTATGTATTCACACATGTACTAAGTTTCCGGTTAATACAATTCTAGCATGAATAATAAACATTCATCATGAAATAAGGAAATAAATAATAACTTTATTATTGCCTCTAGGGCATATTTCCTTCAAAGATATCAAATCATGCATATAAGAATTCAGAGGAGATTCAAATAATATTCATAGATAAGCTGATCATAAATCCACAATTCATCGGATCTCGGCAAACACACCGCAAAAGAGTATTACATCGAATAGATCTCAAAGAACATCGAGGAGAACTTTGTATTGAGAATCAAAGAGAGAGAAGAAGCCATCTAGATACTAGCTATGGACCCGTAGGTCTGAAGTAAACTACTCACGCTTCATCGGAGAGGCAATGGTGTTGATGTAGAAGCCCTCCGTGATCGATTTCCCCTCCGGCAGGATGCCGGGAAAGGCCCCAAGATGGGATCTCATGAGTACAGAAGGTTGCGGTGGTGGAAATGTGGTTTCGTGGCACCCATGGATGTTTTTGGGGTATAAGAGTATATATAGGAGGAAGAATTAGGTCAGGGGAGCTACGAGGGGCCCACAAGGTCGGGGGGCGCAGCCCACCCCCCTGGGCGCGCCCTCCACCCTTGTGGCCGCCTCGAGGCTCCTCTGACTTGTACTCCAAGTCTCCTGGGTGTCTTCTAGTCCAAGAAAAATCACGGCGAACGTTTTATTCCGTTTGGTATTCCTTTTCTGCGAAACTCTAAAACAAGGAAAAAACAGAAACTGGCACAGGGCTCTAGGTTAATAGGTTAGTCCCAAAAATCATATAAAATAGCATATTGATGCATATAAAACATCCAAAACAAATAATATAATAGCATGGAACAATAAAAAATTATAGATACGTTGGAGACGTATCAAGCATCCTCAAGCTTAATTCCTGCTCGCCCTCGAGTAGGTAAATGATAAAAACAGAATTTTTGATGTGGAATGCTACCTACCATATTTATCCATGTAATGCTCTTTATTGTGCCATGAATGTTCAGATCCATAAGATTCAAAATAAAAGTTTATATTGACATAAAAACAATAATACTTCAAGCATACTAACAAAATAATTATGTCTTCTCAAAATAACATGGCCAAAGAAAGCTTATACCAACAAAATCATATAGTCTGGCTATGCTCCATCTTCATCACATAAAATATTCAAATCATGCACAACCCCGATGACAAGCCAAGCAATTGTTTCATACTTTTGACATTCTCAAACCTTTTCAACTTTCATGCAATACATGAGCGTGAGCCATGGACATATCACTATAGGTGGAATAGACGGTGGTTGTGGAGAAGACAAATAAGAGGGAGATAGTCTCACATCAACTAGGCGTATCAATGGGCTATGGAGATGCCCATTAATAGATATCAATATGAGTGAGTAGGGATTGCCATGCAACGGATGCACTAGAGCTATAAGTTTATGAAAGCTCAAAAAGAAAACTAAGTGGGTGTGCATCCAACTTGCTTGCGAATGAAGACCTAGGGCATTTTGAGGAAGCCCATCGTTGGAATATACAAGCCAAGTTCTATAATGAAAGATTCCCACTAGTATATGAAAGTGATATCATAGGAGACTCTCTATCATGAAGATCATGGTGCTACTTTGAAGCACAAGTGTGGCAAAAAGGATAGTAACATTGTCCCTTCTCTCTTTTCTCTCATTATTTTTTATTTTCTCTTTTTTTCGGGCCTTCTCTTTTTATGGCCTTTCTATTTTTTATTTCCTCACATGGGACAATGCTCTAATAATGAAGATCATCACACTTCTATTTACTTACAACTCAAAAATTACAACTCGATACTAGAACAAAAATATGACTCTATGTGAATGCCTCCGGCGGTGTACCAGGATGTGCAATGAATCAAGAGCAACATGTATAAAAAATGATGAACGGTGGCTTTGCCACAAATAGGACGTCAACTACATGATCATGCAAAGCAATATGACAATGATGATGCGTGTCATAATAAATGGAACGGTGGAAAGTTGTATGGCAATGTATCTCGGAATGGCTATGGAAATGCCATAATAGGTAGGTATGGTGGCTGTTTTGAGGAAGGATATGTGGTGGTTTTATGGTACCAGCGAAAGTTGCGCGGTACTAGAGAGGCTAGCAATGGCGAAAAGGTGAGAGTGCGTATAATCCATGGACTCAACATTAGTCATAAAGAACTCACATACTTATTGCAAAAAATTTATTAGTCATCAATACAAAGTACTACGCGCATGCTCCTAGGGGGATAGATTGGCAGGAAAAGACCATCGCTTGTCCTCGACCACCACTCATAAGGAAGACAATCAAAAAACATCTCATGCTCCAACTTCGTTACATAACGGTTCACCATACGTGCATGCTACGGGACTCACAAACCTAAACACAAGTATTTCTCAAATTCACAACTACTTACTAGCATGACTCTAATATCACCATCTTCATATCTCAAAACAATCATAAGGAATCAAACTTCTCATAGTATTCAATGCACTTTATATAAAAGTTTTTATTATATCCCTCTTGGATGCCTATCATATTAGGACTAATTTTATAACCAAAGCAAATTACCGTGTTGTTTAGAGACTCTCAAAATAATATAAGTGAATTACGATATTTCATAAATTTCTATAAAATAAAACCACCACCGTGCTCTAAAATATATAAGTGAAGCACTAGAGAAAATTTTGCCTAGCTCAAAAGATATAAGTGAAGCACATAGAGCATTCTAATAAATCACGATTCATGCGTGTCCCTCCCAAAAGGTGTATACAACAAGGATGATTGTGGCAAACTAAATAGCAAAGAATCAAATCATACAAGACGCTCCAAGCAAAACACATATCATGTGGTGAATAAAAATATAGCCTCAAGTAAAGTTACCGATAGACGAAGACAAAAGAGGGGATGCCTTCCCGGGGCATCCCCAAGCTTAGGCTCTTGCCACTCCTTATTCCATAGTCCATCAAATCCTTACCCAAAACTTGAAAACTTCACAACATAAAACTCCAACAGAAAATCTCGTAAGTTCCGTTAGTATAAGAAAATAAATCACCACTTTTTGTACTGTTGTGAAGTCATTCTTTATTTATATTGGTGTAATATCTACTGTATTCCAACTTTTTCATGGCTCATACCCCCCGATACTAGCCATAGATGCACCAAAATACGCAAACAACACGCGAAAACAGAATCTGTCGAAAACAGAACAGTCTGTAGCAATATGAATATTTAGAATACTTATGTAACTCAAATAATCTTGAGAAGTAGGAAATGCTAGATAATTTGTTTATTAATCTTATGCAAAAAAATCAGTATTTTATCATGCTCCTGCTAAAAATAAGAATTGTTTCCGTGAGCGCAAAAGTTTCTGTTTTTCAGCAAGATCAAATTAACTATCACCGTAGGCTATCCCATAGGTCTTACTTGGCACAAACACTAATTAAAACACAAAACCACATCTATCTAGAGGCTAGATGATTTATTCAAAGTAAAACATGACCCAAAAAGGAAGAACAAAAATAAAATTGGTTTGCCTCCCAACAAGCGCTATTGTTTAACGCCCCTAGCTAGGCATAAAACACGAAAGATCTAAGTGTTATCATCTTTGGTATGCAATTCTTCAATTACACACTCATGGTCCCTAGGAGATTCTTTAGTTTTATAAATGATCAAACTCCTCGGCAAGAAATCAAGAAATTCATTCGTGACAATAGGTTCCTTAATAATATCGAGAAAATTGGGGTGAACGCTAATTGATTTGAGATCTTCATTGTTTTTACTAGAAGATTCACCCTTATTTTTAGGAACATAAGTAGGCTTGGCAATCTTAGGAGGAAGATTTGGAGTAGTTTTAACGGAGGAAAAATCAGAACGCAAGTTGGTAATAATATCCTCTAGTTTGCCAATTCTAGTAGAATCTTGATCTATCTTTTCATTAACTATGGGTTCCTTTTCCTTAAGGTTCTTTAGAGTAACTCCTACCTTAGATCCATATTTAGTAATCCGATTATGAATCTTTTTATCCAAATTTTCAATCAATTCTACGGTAGCAATTTTATTTTCAATAATATCCAATATTTGCATTACATGTTCCAAGGTTAAAACAGTTCCATTAACCAAAAGAGGTGGCGGACCTAGCAAATCTATCATGGCATTGTAAAAGTCGAAAGTATGCCCCCAAGAAATTCCCCTCAGTAATGGTATCAAGGAGTAATGCCTGCGTAAAAATTGTAAAGAAGAACGGAAGTAGATTGCTTTCGAGTAGATCTATTTTGAGCATTACAAATTCTATACCAAGCATCTTTTAAATTCTCTCCTTCCCTTTGTTTAAAGTTGATAACCTCATTATCGGGAGTGCTAACAAGGATAGGAGGACTAGCCGTCGAAGTGAGATGAGCACACAAAAGGTAAAAATAACACGAATGAAAGAGGGGCGAAGAAAAGGCGAATCTTTTCGAAAACCGTTTTACAAGTGGGGGAGAGGAAAACGAGAGGCGAATGGCGAATAATTTAATGTGAGAGATGAGAGTTTATGATGGGTACTTGGTATGTCTTGGCTTGGCGTAGGTTTCCCCGACAACGGCGCCAGAAATCCTTCTTGCTACCTCTTGAGCTTGCGTTGGTTTTTCCCTTGAAGAGGAAAGGGTGATGCAGCAAAGGAGCGTAACTATTTCCCTAAGTTTTGAGAACCAAGGTATCAATCCAGTAGGAGATTACGCAACAAGCCACCGAATACCTGCACAAACAAACACCAACTTGTAACCAACGCAGCAAAGGGGTTGTCAATCCCTTCACGGTTATTCGCAAAGGGAGATCTGATAGAGATGGATAAACGGTAAAGTAATATTTTTGGTATTTTTAGTTTATGGAACGGAAAGTAAGGATTGCAAAGAAAGCAAATAGGAAACTAGAGATTGTAGATCGGAAACTTATATGATGGAAAATAGACCCGAGGGCCATAGGTTTCACTAGCGGCTTCTCTCAAGATAGAATTTATTACGGTGGATGAACAAACACTGGTGCGTGTCGGTCCTAAACAAACGGTTTTTAACCCCTTTCCACGACGTCATTTGGAACCGTCGCCAAGTGAGTGTGTGTGATAGGGTGTCCTTCCCACACGACCCAGAAATCGTCGGGGATAGGCCCTCCTGGGACCCAGGCTGGGGCCGTGTGCGATCGGGCGAGGCATCGAAACCCAATCATTTCCGTAGGTATGTACATCCCACATGGTAATCCGAGAAATTCTTTTCCGTAGGTATGTACATCCCACACGGTAATCCGAGAAAATCATTTCCGTAGGTTTGTACATCCCACACGGTGAATCACAGAAAAACATTTTACGTTCGTATGTATATCACACACGGTCAATCCAAGGAATACGTTTCCGTTCTTATGTACATCCCACAAAGTCAATCCAAGGAATACGTTTCCGTTCTTATGTACATCCCACACAGTCAATCCAGGGAAAACATTTCCGTTCGAACGTACATCCCACACAGTTTTATGTGTAGGCTCGTGTGTGAAAGGTGTAACTATCACACACGGTCTTCCTTGGTTAACTGTTTGCTTTTATCAACTATATCACACACGATTTGATGAAGAAAACTGTGTGGCATTGGGCTATCCATCGCAAGCGCTTTTACTGCTAGAACCGTTTGCAAAGGTCCATGACACATTTAGCAGGTTTATTAGTTTACAATTAATAATTCCAGTATTACACAAATTCACATTTCATGTCAAACAGCTATTTGCCAATTTCATATCAGGCACATAAATATATTATAACATCATAGTACGGTAGCAACATGAAAACAACACAATATAACATATAGCTAGTTCAACTTCATAAGAACAATATATTCATTTCCCTAATCGAGATCATCCAGGCTCGTCTTATCCACCACTGCTTTCAGTTCAGTAAGAACCCGTTTTGCATGGGCCAACTGGGAAAGTGCCTCCTCCTTCGCCAACACCATCTTAGCAAAGTCTGATTTAAAAAATCTGAGCTCATTCTCCACCTTCAACTTTTTATCCCGCATCTTGAAAGATGCTTCAGCGTTGACAAGACTTTCTCTAAGCCTACGTGTGTTCTCTGTTGGGGATCGTAGCAGAAATTTAAAATTTTCTACGTATCACCAAGATCAATCTATGGAGTCATCTAGCAACGAGAGAGAGGGGAGTGCATCTACATACCCTTGTAGATCGCGCGCGGAAGCGTTCAAGAGAACGGGGTTGATGGAGTCGTACTCGTCGTGATCCAAATCACCGATGATCCTAGCGCCGAACGGACGGCACCTCCGCGTTCAACACATGTACGGAGCGGGGACGTCTCCTCCTTCTTGATCCAGCAAGGGTGGAGGAGAAGTTGATGGAGATCCAGCAGCACGACGGCGTGGTGGTGGAAGTAGCGGGATCCCGGCAGGGCTTCGCCAAGCGCAAGCGGGGAGGAAGAGGTGTCATGGGAGGGAGGGAGGCGCCAGGGCTTGGGGTGCTGCTCCCATGCGCCTCCCCACTATATATAGGGGTGGAGGGGGCTGGTTTCTTGCCCTCCAAGTCCATTGAGGCGTTGGCAAAGGTGGGGGAAAGAAATCCCATCATTTCCCTTCCCCATCGATTGTTATCCCCCTTTTTTAGGGATCTTGATCTTATCCCTTCAGGATATGATCTTATTCCTTCTAAGGTGGGATCTTGGTGCGCCTTGACCAGGGGTGTGGGGCCTTGCCCCCACTACCCACGTTCATGTGGGCCCCCCATGCAGGTGGGCCCCACTTCGGAACCTTCTAGAACCTTCGCGGTACAATACCGAAAAATCCCGAACATTTTCCGGTGGCCAAAATAGGACTTCCCATATATAAATCTTTACCTCCGGACCATTCCGGAACTCGTCGTGACGTCCGGGATCTCATCCGGGACTCCGAACAACTTTCAGTTAACCGCATACTAATATCTCTACAACTCTAGCGTCACCGAACCTTAAGTGTGTAGACCCTACGGGTTCGAGAGACATGCAGACATGACCGAGACGACTCTCCGGTCAATAACCAACAGCGGGATCTGGATACCCATGTTGGCTCCCACATGTTCCACGATGATCTCATCAGATGAACCACGATGTCGAGGATTCAATCAATCCCGTATACAATTCCCTTTGTCAATCGGTACGTTACTTTCCCGAGATTCGATCGTCGGTATCCCAATACCTTGTTCAATCTCGTTACCGGCAAGTCACTTTACTCGTACCGTAATGCATGATCCCGTGACCAAACACTTGGTCACATTGAGCTCATTATGATGATGCATTACCGTGTGGGCCCAGAGATACCTCTGCGTCATATGGAGGGACAAATCCCAGTCTCGATTCGCGCCAACCCAACAGACACTTTCGGAGATACCCGTAGTGCACCTTTATAGCCACCCAGTTACGTTGTGACGTTTGGCACACCCAAAGCACTCCTATGGTATCCGGGAGTTGCACAATCTCATGGTCTAAGGAAATGATACTTGACATTTGGAAAAGCTCTAGCAAACGAACTACACGATCTTGTGCTATGCTTAGGATTGGGTCTTGTCCATCACATCATTCTCCTAATGATGTGATCCCGTTATCAATGACATCCAATGTCCATAGTCAGGAAACCATGACTATCTGTTGATCAACGAGCTAGTCAACTAGAGGCTCACTAGGGACATGTTGTGGTCTATGTATTCACACATGTATTACGATTTCTGGATAACACAATTATAGCATGAACAATAGACAATTATCATGAACAAGGAAATATAATAATAACCATTTTATTATTTCCTCTAGGGCATATTTCCAACAGTCTCCCACTTGCACTAGAGTCAATAATCTAGTTACATTGTGATGAACCGAACACCCATAGAGTTCTGGTGTTGATCATGTTTTGCTCTAGGGAGAGGTTTAGTCAACGGATCTACTACATTCAGGTCCGTATGTACTTTACAAATATCTATGTCTCCATTTTGAACATTTTCACGAATGGAGTTGAAGCGACGCTTGATATGCCTGGTCTTCCTGTGAAACCTGGGCTCCTTGGCAATGGCAATAGCTCCAGTGTTGTCACAGAAGAGAGTCATCGGGCCCGACGCATTGGGAATAACTCCAAGGTCGGTAATGAACTCCTTCACCCAGATTGCTTCTTGTGCTGCCTCTGAGGCCGCCATGTATTCCGCTTCACATGTAGATCCCGCCACAACGCGTTGCTTGCAACCGCACCAGCTTACTGCCCAGCCATTCAAAATATACACGTATCCGGTTTGTGACTTAGAGTCATCCAGATCTGTGTCGAAGCTAGCATCGACGTAACCCTTTACGACGAGCTCTTCGTCACCTCCATAAACGAGAAACATATCCTTAGTCCTCTTCAGGTACTTCAGGATATTCTTGACCGCTGTCCAGTGTTCCATGCCGGGATTACTTTGGTACCTTCCTACCAAACTTACGGCAAGGTTTACATCAGGTCTGGTACACAGCATGGCATACATAATAGACCCTATGGCCGAGGCATAGGGGACGACACTCATCTTTTCTCTATCTTCTGTCGTGGTCGGGCATTGAACCGTGCTCAATTGCACACCTTGCAATACAGGCAAGAACCCCTTCTTGGACCGATCCATATTGAACTTCTTCAATATCTTGTCAAGGTACGTACTTTGTGAAAGACCAATGAGGCGTCTTGATCTATCTCTATAAATCTTGATGCCTAATATATAAGCAGCTTCTCCAAGGTCCTTCATTGAAAAACACTTGTTCAAGTAGGCCTTTATGCTTCCCAAGAATTCTATATCATTTCCCATCAACAGTATGTCATCCACATATAATATGAGAAATGCTACAGAGCTCCCACTCACTTTCTTGTAAACACAGGCTTCTCCATAAGTCTGTGTAAACCCAAACGCTTTGATCATCTCATCAAATTGAATGTTCCAACTCCGAGATGCTTGCACCAGCCCATAGATGGAGCGCTGGAGCTTGCATACCTTGTTAGTATTCTTAGGATCGACAAAACCTTCCGGCTGCATTATATACAATTCTTCCTTAAGAAAGTTGTTAAGGAATGCCGTTTTGACGTCCATTTGCCATATCTCATAATCATAGTATGCGACAATTGCTGACATGATTCGGACGGACTTCAGCTTCGCTACGGGTGAGAAAGTCTCATTGTAGTCAACCCCTTGAACTTGTCGATAACCCTTAGCGACAAGTCGAGCTTTATAGATGGTAACATTACCATCCGCGTCCGTCTTCTTCTTAAAGATCCATTTGTTTTCTATCGCTCGCCGATCATCGGGCAAGTCTGTCAAGGTCCACACTTTGTTTTCATACATGGATCCTATCTCGGATTGCATGGCTTCAAGCCATTTGTTGGAATCTGGGCCCGCCATTGCTTCTTCATAGTTCGAAGGTTCACCGTTGTCTAACAACATGATTTCCAGGACAGGGTTGCCATACCACTCTGGTGTGGAACGTGTCCTCGTGACCTACGAAGTTCAGTAGTAACTTGATCCGAAGTACCTTGATCATCATCATTAGCTTCCTCTCTAGTCAGTGCAGGCACCACAGGAACATCTTCCTGAGCTGCGCTACTTTCCGGTTCAAGAGGTAGTACTTCATCAAGTTCCACTTTCCTCCCACTTACTTCTTTCGAGAGAAACTCTTTCTCCAGAAAGGACCCGTTCTTGGCAACAAAGATCTTGCCTTCGGATCTGAGGTAGAAGGTATACCCAATGGTTTCCTCAGGGTATCCTATGAAGACGCATTTTTCTGACTTGGGTTCGAGCTTTTCAGGTTGAAGTTTCTTGACATAAGCATCGCGTCCCCAAACTTTTAGAAACGACAGCTTAGGTTTCTTCCCAAACCATAATTCATACGGTGTTGTCTCAACGGATTTCGACGGAGCCCTATTTAAAGTGAATGCGGCAGTCTCTAAAGCATAGCCCCAAAATGAGAGTGGTAGATCGGTAAGAGACATCATAGATCACACCATATCCAATAGAGTGCGATTACGACGTTCGGACACACCATTTTGCTGAGGTGTTCCAGGCGGCGTGAGTTGTGAAACTATTCCACATTTCCTTAAGTGTGTGCCAAATTCGTGACTCAAATATTCCCCTCCACGATCTGATCGTAAGAACTTTATTTTCCTGTCACGTTGATTCTCAACCTCACTCTGAAATTCCTTGAACTTTTCAAAGGTCTTAGACTTGTGTTTCATTAGGTAGACATACCCATATCTATTCAAGTCATCAGTGAGAGTGAGAACATAACGATAGCCACCGCGAGCCTCAACACTCATTGGACCGCACACATCAGTATGTATGATTTCCAATAAGTTGGTTGCTCGCTCCATTGTTCTGGAGAACAGAGTCTTGGTCATCTTACCCATGAGGCATGGTTCGCACGTGTCAAATGATTCGTAATCAAGAGACTCCAAAAGTCCATCTGCATGGAGCTTCTTCATGCGTTTGACACCAATGTGACCAAGACGGCAGTGCCACAAGTATGTGGGACTATCATTATTAACCTTACATCTTTTGGTATTCACACTATGAATATGTGTAACACTACGTTCGAGATTCATTAAGAATAAACCATTAACCAGCGGGGCATGACCATGAAACATATCTCTCATATAAATAGAACAACCATTATTCTCGGATTTAAATGAGTAGCCATCTCGAATTAAACGAGATCCTGATACAATGTTCATGCTCAAAGCTGGCACTAAATAACAATTATTGAGGTTTAAAACTAATCCCGTAGGTAAATGTAGAGGTAGCGTGCCGACGGTGATCACATCGACCTTGGAACCATTCCCGACGCGCATCGTCACTTCGTCCTTTGCCAGTCTCCGTTTATTCCGCAGCTCCTGCTTTGAGTTACAAATATGAGCAACCACACCGGTATCAAATACCCAGGAGCTACTACGAGTGCTGGTAAGGTACACATCAATAACATGTATATCACATATACCTTTGGTGTTGCCGGCCTTCTTGTCCGCTAAGTACTTGGGGCAGTTCCGCTTCCAGTGACCACTTCCCTTGCAATAAAAGCACTCAGTCTCAGGCTTGGGTCCATTCTTTGGCTTCTTCCCTGCAACTGGCTTACCGGGCGCGGCAACTCCCTTGTCGTCCTTCTTGAAGTTCTTCTTACCCTTGCCTTTCTTGAACTTAGCGGTTTTATTCACCATCAACACTTGATATTCCTTTTTGATCTCCACCTCCGCTGATTTCAGCATTGAATATACCTCAGGAATGGTCTTTTTCATCCCCTGCATATTGAAGTTCATCACAAAGCTCTTGTAGCTCGGTGGAAGCGACTGAAGGATTCTGTCAATGACCGCGTCATCCGGGAGATTAACTCCCAGCTGAGTCAAGCGGTTGTGTAACCCAGACATTTTGAGTATGTGCTCACTGACAAAACTATTTTCCTCCATCTTACAACTGAAGAACTTGTCGGAGACTTCATATCTCTCGACCCGGGCATGAGCTTGGAAAACCATTTTCAGCTCTTCGAACATCTCATATGCTCCGTGTTGCTCAAAACGCTTTTGGAGCCCCGGTTCTAAGCTGTAAAGCATGCCGCACTGAACGAGGGAGTAATCATCAGCACGCTGCTGCCAAGCGTTCATAACGTCTTGGTTCTCTGGGATGGGTGCGTCACCTAGCGGTGTTTCTAGGACATAATCTTTCTTGGCAGCTATGAGGATGATCCTCAGGTTTCCGGACCCAGTCCGTATAGTTGCTGCCATCATCTTTCAGCTTGGTTTTATCTAGGAACGCGTTGAAGTTGAGGGCAACATTAGCGTGGGCCATTTGATCTACAAGACATATTGTAAAGATTTTAGACTAAGTTCATGATAATTAAGTTCATCTAATCAAATTATTCAATGAACTCCCACTCAGATAGACATCCCTCTAGTCATCTAAGTGAAACATGATCCGAGTCAACTAGGCCGTGTCCGATCATCACGTGAGACGGACTAGTCAACATCGATGAACATCTTCATGTTGATCGTATCTTCTATACGACTCATGCTCGACCTTTCGGTCTTCCGTGTTCCGAGCCCATGTCTGTACATGCTAGGCTCGTCAAGTCAACCTAAGTGTATTGCGTGTGTAAATCTGGCTTACACCCATTGTATTCGAACGTTAGAATCTATCACACCCGATCATCACGTGGTGCTTCGAAGCAACGAACCTTCGCAACGGTGCACAGTTAGGGGAACACTTTCTTGAAATTATTGCGAGGGATCATCTTATTTAAGCTACCGTCGTTCTAAGGAAATAAGATGTAAAACATGATAAACATCACATGCAATCAAATAGTGACATGATATGACCAGTATCATATTGCTCCTTTGATCTCCATCTTCGGGGCGCCATGATCATCTTCGTCACCGGCATGACACCATGATCTCCATCATCGTGTCTTCATGAAGTTGTCTCGCCAACTATTACTTCTACTACTATGGCTAACGGTTAGCAATAAAGTAAAGTAATTACATGGCGTTTTCATTGACACGCAGGTCATACAATAAATTAAGACAACTCCTATGGCTCCTGCCGGTTGTCATACTCATCGACATGCAAGTCGTGATTCCTATTACAAGAACATGATCAATCTCATACATCACATATATAATTCATCACATCCTTTTGGCCATATCACATCACATAGCATACCCTGCAAAAACAAGTTAGACGTCTTCTAATTGTTGTTGCATATTTTACATGGCTGCTATGGGTTTCTAGCAAGAACGTTTCTTACCTATGCAAAAGCCACAATGATGATATGCCAATTGCTATTTACCCTTCATAAGGACCCTTTTCATCGAATCTGATCCAACTAAAGTGGGAGAGACAGACACCCGCTAGCCACCTTATGCGACTAGTGCATGTCAGTCGGTGGAACCTGTCTAACGTAAGCGTACGTGTAAGGTCGGTCCGAGCGCTTCATCCCACGATGCCGCCGAAAAAAGATAAGACTAGTAGTGGCAAGAAAATTGACAACATCTACGCCCACAACAAGTTTGTGTTCTACTCGTGCATAGAAACTACGCATAGACCTAGCTCATGATGCCACTGTTGGGGATCATAGCAGAAATTTAAAATTTTCTACGTATCACCAAGATCAATCTATGGAGTCATCTAGCAATGAGAGAGAGGGGAGTGCATCTACATACCCTTGTAGATCGCGCGCGGAAGCGTTCAAGAGAACGGGGTTGATGGAGTCGTACTCGTCGTGATTCAAATCACCGATGATCCTAGCGCCGAACGGACGACACCTCCGCGTTCAACACACGTACGGAGCGGGGACGTCTCCTCCTTCTTGATCCAGCAAGGGTGGAGGAGAAGTTGATGGAGATCCAGTAGCACGACGGCGTGGTGGTGGAAGTAGCGGGATCCCGGCAGGGCTTCGCCAAGCGCAAGCGGGGAGGAAGAGGTGTCACGGGAGGGAGGGAGGTGCCAGGGCTTGGGGTGCTGCTCCCATGCGCCTCCCCACTATATATAGGGGTGGAGGGGGCTGGTTTCTTGCCCTCCAAGTCCATTGGGGCGTTGGCAAAGGTGGGGGAAAGAAATCCCATCATTTCCCTTCCCCACCAATTGTTATCCCCCTTTTTTAGGGATCTTGATCTTCCTTCTAAGGTGGGATCTTGGTGCGCCTTGACCAGGAGTGTGGGGCCTTGCCCCCACTACCCACGTTCATGTGGCTCCCCCATGCAGGTGGGCTCCACTTCAGAACCTTCTAGAACCTTCCCGGTACAATACCGAAAAATCCCGAACATTTTCCGGTGGCCAAAATAGGACTTCCCATATATAAATCTTTACCTCCGGACCATTCCAGAACTCCTCGTGACGTCCGGGATCTCATCCGGGACTCCGAACAACTTTCGGTTAACCGCATACTAATATCTCTACAACTCTAGCGTCACCGAACCTTAAGTGTGTAGACCCTACGGGTTCGGGAGACATGCAGACATGGCCGAGACGACTCTCCGGTCAATAACCAACAGCGGGATCTGGATACCCATGTTGGCTCCCACATGTTCCACGATGATCTCATCGGATGAACTACGATGTCGAGGATTCAATCAATCCCGTATACAATTCCTTTGTCAATCGGTACGTTACTTGCCCGAGATTCGATCGTCGGTATCCCAATACCTTGTTCAATCTCGTTACCGGCAAGTCACTTTACTCGTACCGTAATGCATGATCCCGTGACCAAACACTTGGTCACATTGAGCTCATTATGATGATGCATTACCGAGTGGGCCCAGAGATACCTCTCCGTCATACGGAGTGACAAATCCCAGTCTCAATTCGCGCCAACCCAACAAACACTTTCGGAGATACCCGTAGTGCACCTTTATAGCCACCCAGTTACGTTATGACGTTTGGCACACCCAAAGCACTCCTATGGTGTCCGGGAGTTGCACAATCTCATGGTCTAAGGAAATGATACTTGACATTTGGAAAAGCTCTAGCAAACGAACTACACGATCTTGTGCTATGCTTAGGATTGGGTCTTGTCCATCACATCATTCTCCTAATGATGTGATCCCGTTATCAATGACATCCAATGTCCATAGTCAGGAAACCATGACTATCTGTTGATCAACGAGCTAGTCAACTAGAGGCTCACTAGGGACATGTTGTGGTCTATGTATTCATACATGTATTACGATTTCCGGATAACACAATTATAGCATGAACAATAGACAATTATCATGAACAAGGAAATATAATAATAACCATTTTATTATTGCCTCTAGGGCATATTTCCAACATTCTCTTAGGATGTGTGGACCAAAGTTGGCTGCACAAACTGCTGAAGCGGTGCCAAATAATTTTCTAATGGCACTGCTGATGAGATGGCAACAATTTACGATACTAGGTACAAACTGTGACACTCTCTTAGGATGCGTTTGGTTGAAGGTGTGGTATAAATGAGTTGGGACCGTGACAGTGTCTGAATCACATCTAACAAATGATTTGTAACAACGAAAGAGGGTCTAACCTTCTTTGCGCATGCCAGAAACTTCCTCCCACTGTCCACAGAATCAAACGCAACTAGCTTCACGCATGGAGATTGATGGTGAAAAAGAGCAGATAGATCTTTAGCCACCCCGCTCCATTTGTTGCCACTGATGGTCTTAGGGAGCTACAAGAGGAAGAAACGACTCAAATCGACCTCCGGGTAAAAATCCTTTATTCCAAGTCATAGCCCGAGAGAGAGAAGAGAGGCATACCCGGGTGATGAAGGAGTAGTCGCCGGAGGAGGAACCGCTGGAGATGTCTTTGAAGAAGATCATGGCGACCCCGGCGGTAGTATGCGAGACGACGAGAGCGAGGAAACGGCTATAGCTTAGCAAGGAAGGAAGGAAGGAAGGAAGGAGGAAACATGGGAAATGTGACTTGTGGTCGGGGAGAAAAGGGGGTGGGCAAGGGGGGCGGGGGTATATATTTTGGCGGTAGGCCAAAATTTTGGAAATGTGGAGGGAAACTTTGCGCGCGGTGCTGCCGGACCATTCACTTTGAACGATTGTGTGCATCACAAACTATTCTTCTGCTTTATGTGCATGGGATGAGTTTGGTAATTCAAATTTTGGTCTCAAGGCATGGGCACATTCACTTTGAACACGCCCGGTGCCGCCGGACCATTCACCTTGAACGATTGTGTGCATTGCAAACGATTCTTCTGCTTTATGCTCATGGGATGAGTTTGATAATTCAAATATTGGTGGAAATTTCCCTGGGTATGTTATTGCGTAATTTAACACGACTTGCTAATTTGGGCACACAAAAGAGCGTACAGCAGACAGACCACACTTACTGGATCGAGCAATTTTAGTAATTACACAGAGCCAGTTGACCTAAACATTGCTCTAAAAAAGGACCAACATTAAAAACAAAGCCTAAGTACGCATAATTAAGAATCCGCCGCCGCGCCGGCCTATGCATCGCCGGTGTGAGATGAGACGTCGATGACTTGTCCTGGCGACATGTCGCCGTTGGTGGACTCCGCGTCCCCCTCCTAAAGTCGACCGCATCCTCGTCCTCGTCCTCGGCGCCGCCCTCAAGGTTGTAGTACTCGTAGTAGTGGCTGCGCCAGAGCTCGCGTTGGTACTCCACCGCCGATTCCTCGATGGACAGACTCTTATCTACCTCAGCCTCGGCCACGTGCAACTCCTCCTCCCAGCGCTCCTCGATCTCCGCCGCCTCCTGCATCTCCAGCTCCCGCTCGGCGACCTCATGAGGAAGCATGTGCTCCATGGCCACTGCCGCCTTCTCAGACGTGGGTTGCATGCTGGAGTCCGAGGTGGCCTGGAATATCTTGGCGTGTGCATCCTCGATCTTGCCGAGGATGGCCTCGACCCGGGCTAGGGCGACATCAGCGGCATGGACGGCAGCTCGAGTGCTCTCGGCGTTTGCAGTCGCCGTCGCAACAGCAGCTGCAGTCGTCTCGGCTGCTGCAGCTGCCCTGTCGGCTGTCGCAGATGCCCTCTCGACGGAAGCGGCCGCGCTCAATGCGGATGCGGCAGCACTCTCGGCGTAGGCGGCGGCACTCGGGGGAGACACGGCCATCGTACGGGCCTTCATGAAGCGTTTCCATGGCGTCATCTTTGCAAGAAGGGGGCGCGGGAATGGGGATCGGGATTCGTGGATTCAGGGGTTGCCGGCACTAGAGCAGACGAGCCGGCGAAGCTTAAGGAGGGATACTTAAATAGACCCAGATATTTTCATTGCAAACGGTTCCTAGAAAACAACTCTGTGTGATGTTGTGGATATTTTTTATTAGCTGTGAAAGACGAATTTTGAATAAAGTGCCAACGGATTGTGTTTTAAATGAACAAGAAATTTTGTAGTACTAATACAATTGTCATGTCAAATTTTGGAAAATTTCAGGGGTCATTTGAACTTCTAAGACATTTAAGTGATTTTCTAGCCATTTAATGACCGTAATTGAAATTTGAACTACATGTACATGCAACAACTAACCATAATGGTTTGAAAACTCATATTTCATGTACTTGTGTGCGATTTAATTCCATGTGCAGTAAATTGGAAGGAATTTTCAAACATATTGGTCTAATGGCTATGACACAATTAAGCATGGAGTGACATGGCATTTCAATTCCAAAAAATAAAAATAAAATCAGAAACACATGAAACCTTGGTTGATGTAATGTCATGCCACCAAGATGATGTGGTAAAAAAATTGGCATGTTTGACCAATTGGACACACACCCCTCACAAAGCGGAGCAACTCACTAGAAGGCTCGTGGTTCTGAGAGGGAACAATGCATGTTTGATGACGAATGGGAGATAGCTTCCTCTTACAGCCTTCAAATTTTTTTCTACGTCTAACGTGCACTACTACAATTGTAATGTGATTTTTTCGAAAATTCTAGGGGTCATTTGACCTTTTAATGACATTTAAGTGATTTTCTAGCCATTTAATGACAGTAATTCAAATTTGAACTACATCTACATGTAACGCCTAACCAAAACGGTTTGAAAAATCATATTTGTATACTTGTGTGCGAGTTAATTCCATGTGCAGTAAACTAGACGGAATTTTCAAACATATTTGTATCACGACATGGACACATATGCATGAATACGTATGCATGGAGTGGCATGGCATTTTAATTCCAAAAAAAATCAGAAACACATGAAACCTTGGTTGATGTAATGTCATGCCACCAAGATGATGTGGTAAAGAAATTGGCATGTTTGACGAAAGTTTTGGACACACACCCCTCACAAACCGGAGCAACTCGCTAGAAGGTTCGTGGTTCCGAGAGGGAACAATGCATGTTTGATGACGAACGGGAGATAGCTTCATCTTACGGCCTTCAAATTTTTTCTACGTCTAACATACACTACTACAACTGTAATGTGAAATTTTGGAAAATTCTAGGGGTCATTTGACCTTTTAAAGTCATTTAAGTGATTTTCTAACCATTTAATGACCGTAATTCGAATTTGAACTATATCTACATGCAACGCCTAACCAAAACGGTTTGAAAAATCATATCTGTGTACTTGTGTGCGAGTTAATTCCATGTGCAGTAAATTACAAGAAAATTTCAAACATATTGGTCTCACGACATGGACACATGCATACGTATGCATGGAGTGACATGGCATTTTAATTCAAAAAATAGAAAAATGATCACAAACGCATGAAACCTTGGTTGATGTAATGTCATGCCACCAAGATGATGTGGTAAAGAAATTGGCATGTTTGACGAAAGTTTGGACACACACCCCTCACAAACCGGAGCAACTCGCTAGAAGGTTCGTGGTTTCGAGAGAGAACAATGCATGTTTGATGACGAACGGGAGATAGCTTCCTCTTACGGCCTTCAAAATTTTCCTACGTTTAACGTGCACTAATACAACTGTCATGTGAAAAATTGGAAATTTTCAGGGGTCATTTGACCTTTTAAAGACATTTAAGTGTTTTTCTAACCATTTAATGACCGTAATTCAAATTTGAACTACATCTACATGCAACGCCTAACCAAAGCGGTTTAAAAATCATATTTTTGTGTACTTGTGTGCAAGTTAAAAAATTATCAGAAGATGTAAATGTCTGGTGTTCAAAAAAGAAAATGTAAAGATCTGGCAAGACAACCGGCCCCCACACGATTGGCACTCTATCTCGCGGCTCGAGGTTTGGTAGGTGATTGGCGGGGATCATTAATCAGACACGGTTCTGTATTAGAAACCGTCAGCTATTATGTTCACACACGGATTTGCTGCGGGAATTGTGTGTAATTCAAACTACAGTACTTGTAAATTCCGGCGACCGGCGTGTGTACTGTCCCTGTCGATCTAGATTTCGGCCGCCAATAAATACTACCTTGCTCACGTCGTCCCGCCTGCATTCTCATCTACATCCTACCCTCGCTCGCCCTCTCTCTCTCAAATCTCTGCCATGGCGCTGCCGGTTTGCCCACGCGCCGATGAGGAGTTGCCGCCCCCGAGGATGCTCACTTGATTAGTAGCGACGAGGACCCCTACGCGCCGCCTGACGAGGTTGTGCCGGACCCCCCAACTTTGGATTGATTTTGGGGCCAGTACAATCTTTGTCTGTGGAAGTTGCTGCCGCCGGCTGAGAAAGCCAGGCAAGTGGCGTTCAAGAAGGAGATGGCGGAGGAGGAAGCCAGGTACCAGGCGGCCTGTGAAGCCCGTGATGCCGCCTGGAAAAAGGAGGCGGTGGAGCTTTGGGGGCGGACGCATCGTCGTGCCGAGGAGGTGTACAAAGACGGGTACTTCTTGAGGAAGGTCATAGGCGCTGGGCGCCTCGTCGCTGCGTGGAGGTGGGCCGATAAGCTCCAGCGTGCCACCGACGAGGAGCTCTGGTGGGCGCCCAACAAAATGGTAAGATCGGCCGCGCGTCTGCCAGCAAGAGGCAGAGCGGTACATCAAGCGCTGCAAGGCGGAGGAGTCGGAGTACTGCCTCCGCACTGGGAAGACGCCGCACACCAGGGACCTGCTGACGAGGGGCTGCCGGAATACTGGCCCAGGAGGGATTATTAGTTTTAGTATTGTTCGTTTTCAATTTTATGCATTGTACCTAGTAGTTAAGTATCATCACGTATATGTGATGATATTATATATATGTATATATATATTCTGTGATGATCTAATGAACAATTAGTATATATATTATGAATTCCATTTTCTATTTGTTTTTGTATATACTAATCTGAATCTAGCTGTTAGCATCCACATATACAGAATGGAAAGCATATATACACACATTGAAACAGAACATATAAGAATGGAAAACAGAGTACACACATTGAAACAGAGCAATAAACAGAGCAACACTATGATTGCTGTGAATACATAGCTATAAACGTCGAAATGACTTTTCAAAATAAAACGCGTCCATGAGACCATGACCAGCAGCCCTTGCCTAGGGTAGCTCTTGGCTCTGCCTGAACTCGTGCAGGCGTTCGTCCAAGCGATCAACACGCTCGCGGTACATCTGGAGCGCGATCTTGAGCTCCAAGTTGGCTATTTCATCAGAGATCACCAACTCGAGGATGCGACGGCCATGTTCCTCTACTGCGCCCAGGTGGACACCTGGGCCAAGGAGGCGGTCGAGCCTATGAACCAGCGCGTTGGCATTCAGCGGGCCGCGGACAAGGAGAACGGGACACCCATGCGAACGGCGCGGTGGGCGTCCGATGCAACTACGGCGCGGCCGGCCTCTGGTGAAAGTACGATGCTTAGGGCCTCTGCCCACTCTGGCGAGGAATGGGGGTACTGAAGGGACGTGTATCCAGCTGTGATGCCGTGTCGACAGCAGGCAAGTGCCGATGGATCCGCTCTTGCTATGTGGCGCGCCGCCCCTCTCGCTCTGTGGCGCTCCAACGGTCTCATCGTGCGGCGAGCCGCAGCCTATCGGCGCGGACGCGCCTAGCTTGCTTTGCGGCGCGCCATCGATCATGTTGTGCGGCGAGCAACAGCCTGTCGGCGCTGACATGCCTATCTTGATCCGCGGTGCTCAAGCGCCATGCGCCAAAGGTCTGCTCAACCCTGGTGATGACGCGCATCACGGCGTCATCCATCGCATTGCCGGGGAGCGCCTCGGCCTCGACGGGTCGTGGCGCCTGCTCGTTTTCCTCGTCGACGAGGTTGATGACAGAGGCGACGCTTTGGTGGGTTGGCATGCTTGGAAAAGGTGGATGTTCTACAGGCTGCGCATGTCGCCTCCGTGCGTCTCGTGCCCCCTATGCGCAATATAGCAGGGTGGCGGGAAACAGGTGAGGAAATGGCGGGAAACGGTGGTGTGTTCATAAAACGCCATCAATTAATGGAAACTTAGCATCGAGCTAGCACAAGAAGTAGATGATGATCAGATGAACACGGACCACACTAGGGAACCCGTCGGTGATGAATTCATCAATCCCAAACGGTTGAATACTAGCAAGCATTTGCCCACAACACACATGGCCTATTCCATCACAAATAGGTCGGATGGATCAACTGTATGCCATGTATCGCACATTGTCAAAAAGTAATGCGGTAGACCTTCTTTAACATGTGTTAAAAAATAAAAATAAAATAAAAAATAAGGACCTCGAGGTTAAATTAGCTGAGGGAATGGGGCATTTCGGTCATTTGACCGAAATGACCCATCCCGTAACCTAATGTAATATCGACACAACTTCCCATCCAGTCACCCATCCGATGGCTCCTCCAGCCTGAGCACACTTAACTTGATAGTTTTCTTACATGAGCTACTGGTGGAACGACTAGTCCTCGCTGATAGAAATGCCTCTTCACATCCTTATAGCGTATCCGGAAGACCGCCCGTCCCATATGACCAATAGATGTTGTGTAGACAGAGCATATCACATACGTCTTATTAGAAGCAATCGTCTGTGTAATTATCGGTCTTCGCACACATTTCTGATTACAGACCTGTTTGCCGCGTGATGCGACATTGTCTACGGACACTGAAGTTTCGTTAATGGGGAAGTATGTCATACCAGCTAAGGCCAACTCCACCGCGCGACCCTATCCTGTCCGTCCCCGTCCGTTTGGGGTAAAAGGGACAAATTGGGCGGCCCAGCGCGCGGGAGCAAACGGACTTTTGTCCGTTTTGTGTCCGCTTTCGACCCATCCGCGGCCCAAGTTTGCGCTGCTTTTGGGGTGAAACAGACACCATGCGGACGCGCGGGCCGTCTGCGCGTGTCCTCCCCTGGCCCGCCCGTCAGTGCCACAGGGCGGGCCTTTTTTATCCGCCCCCTCCCTCCCTCCGGCCGCACCCCCTCCACTCTTTCCCACTCTTCCCCTCGCTGCCGCCGCCGCTGCCATTGCAGTCGTGCAGTTCGGATGCGCGCTCGCCCAGCCCCTTCCCCTCGGCGCCGTCGAGCTACCCAACCACGGCCACCTGGTTTGCGCACCCGCCGGCCGGATTTGGGGCGGATCCGGTCGGTCTTGAGCTCGTCCGGCCTCCCAGCGCCATGGACTGGCCGGGCACCTCGCCGGAAGGCCCTGGCAGGGCCGCAAGGCCACATGCAGGCAGTGGCTCCTCCTCTAGCCGCTCGGATTTGCACCGTCGGTGGTCTGCCGGCAGATACACGAATGGCGGTCGGCCGGGCTCGGTGCTTGCCCAAAAGCTCGCCGGCGCACCGTTGCCACTCATTAAGTGCGACCACTGCCCAAGAATGGTCATGCGCCGCGTGTCTACAATGCCGGAACATTCCGGATGGGTGTTCATCAAGTGCTTAAACGATGAGGTATGTGCTCTTTTTAGCTTCGGTTTGTGCTCTAGTTTTGACTTGTTGTGCTAATTACAAATTTTATTGTGTAGCATGGATGCAAGTTTTGGTATTGGGAAGAAGAGTACATCGATATATTGATAGAGCGAAATTTAGTACATGTTCGTGCACTTTTAGCTAGCATAGAGGCTGTAGATGAGACAAGTGCACTTGTTGCTAGATTAGAGGCTAGACACGAGACTAGGTGTGAGGAAGCAACATCGACTTCTGGCTTGAAGAAGAAAGGAGGATGCCAGATCGAGCCTCCTCCACAGATCAACAATGAGTGCATCGGAAGGCCCTAACCCAACTCAAAGGAGCAGTTATGGATGTTGGGTATCTTCTAAAATGTATTCTTGTTGTCCTTATTTTTTTTGGTCTTGCTTTACTAGTCAAAATGTGATGATGTATTCTTCATGTACCGAAATGAATGATGAAAAGAAGTTAAGGACTTGCAAAGAAAAATGTACGCGGACAGGATGAGGCCGGGATGCGTCCGCGTGCTGGGCGCACGGCCACCGCATCTCAGGACAGGCCCGGACACGATCCCATCGCCCTAACCAAACGGACAGAATCCGGATAAAACGGACGTCCGTTTGGGGTCGCGCGGTGGAGTTGGCCTAAGCGCCGTGACAAAATGAATCGAATTGTTACTGTCAGTTTTATGCATAAACAAAGTACGACCAGACCGTGTTTAGCTTCGGAGGTACATGTACTACAGATTGGCAGGATAAAAGTTCAGATTATTCCGGAGAAAGAAGTGGAGCCTACCTTTCGAACACCATGCAATCATGTCACGATCGGAAATATTGAGTCCAACTATTTTTGAAGCAACAGTCGAAGGATTCACAAGGGTGCATGCACGTGGTTGTCAAAGTACTAGTCCGTTTTGGACTTTTGTGTTTAACGTGGCCGAATACTTAAATTAGTTGACATTTGATATGTTAGGATAGAAGAGAGAGAATCCGTATGCCTTTTTCCTTGTTTAAGTCGGTACAGTTTTTATCGCCTATATAAAGGGCTGGCCGGCCGCGTACGCGTAGTTTTTTTTGGCTATTT
This sequence comes from Triticum aestivum, assembly GCF_018294505.1. Lineage (NCBI taxonomy): Eukaryota > Viridiplantae > Streptophyta > Magnoliopsida > Poales > Poaceae > Triticum > Triticum aestivum. The sequence goes on along the minus strand of NC_057814.1, from coordinate 127,744,462 downwards.
TCCATCGATGGATATATTAGAAAGTCGGGGTATCCGCCCCAGAATATTTGTTGATAGCTTTTGAGGCTTTGTGGTTTTGGTTTGAGATTGATTCTAGAGTTTCAATTTCTGCTGATCTGCTGAAGATCGACCATGTACTTCCTCTTTTAGGTGTGCGTGTTTTTTTCGTGGTGATTGCATCTACAAGATCGCGAGCGCCACACTGTTTCAGGTGACACCGTACCATGAAAGATTGGGCAAATTATTCGCGCCATCGTTTTTCTGTCGACGGTCGCATCAAGTGGTATTCAGAGCAAGGTTGATCACGATACACTTTTTTCTCTCGCTATTTGATTCAACTGTTTGAAAGATGGTGAACTCGCAGCATGACAAATCTGATCATGAGGAGGTCGATGAGCTTCCGGAGGGTCTAGAGATAAGTGATGATTTGCGTATCCATCTGATGGCGATCAAGGGAGCCAACAAGAAGCTTTGGACAAGGGTTGAGGAATTGTCTGCAAATATTGTAGGCGTCGAGGACAGGTTGAACGAGCGTTTGACTGCCAGCGTCCGACAGCGCATTGATAGTCTACAGGTGGTGACTGAGAGTCTTAATTGGCTCACCGCAACAGTTCAGCGCCTTCAAGCGAGAGATGTGGCACCCCGACAGTCCCGCTCACCACGACGATGTCGTGACCACGACAACGACGATGATGGTGATTTTTCTGAGGATTCTGATGCTCGTCGAGGCTTACCTCACCGACCACGGCATGATGTTGGGGCTCACCGCCATGCTGGGCGGAGCCATGACTATGACGGCAATGGTGCCCACGAGGATGATGGTTTGGGTCGAATCAAGATAACCATACCTGAATTCTCGGGACGTTGTGCTGACGCAGAGAAATATTTGGAGTGGGAGATGCGCGTAAATCAGATTTTTGATGGCCACAACTACTCCGAAGAGAAGAAGGTTCATGTTGCATCGATGGAATTTACAGAGTATGCTCTTGTATGGTGGGATAATAAGAACCGTACTCACGAGCGACCAGCGACACGGACTGACATGAAGCGAGTCATGAGGGAACGTTTTGTGCCTGCTTATTACACTCGCCAGCTTCATAGTAGATTGCGTCGTCTAGTGCAAGGTACAAAATCAGTTGATGAGTACTACAAAGAGATGCAAGTTTTGATGATCCGTACAGCTGTGCGTGAGTCTGCAGAGGCGACCATGGTACGTTTCTTTGAGGGGTTGGAAGAAAAGATTCATGACCGTGTTGATTTAATGCAATATAATGATATTCATGAGTTGCTTCATCAAGCGGAGCGTGCCCAACGTTGGGTATTGGAGAAGCAAGCTCCAGAGACTCGTCCAACTTACAACAGTGGGCGACGTGTTTCTTCTCCTATTGATGGTGGGTTTAGTTCTAAACCGACCCCTTCTTATAAGTCGGGAAGCATTGAACAGAGCAAAGTGGTGGCTGTGCCAAAGGAGGTCTCACAGGTTTCATCTAACGCGACTTCATTTCATCATCGTAACATTATTTTCCACAAGTGTGGAGGACATGGACACATGAAGCATGAATGTTCCAATCAACGAAGGGTTCTACTTGTTGATGTAGAATATATTTCAGAATCTGAAGATGAGATGCCTAAGTTAGAGGATGGAATTGAAAGAAGTCATGGTGATACATACTATGTTATCCTCAAGATGATCCTGATATGGAGAGTTTGCTAGCACATAAGGTCCAGCGAGATGACCAGGTCATTTTTGAACCAGGACAATGATGGAGTATTTTTCAAACTGCATGTACCATCAAGGGAGAAGTGTGCAAACTGATAATTGATGGCGCCAGTGCTAGCAACATGATTAGCAAGGATGTGGTGCAGTCTCTTTCTTTGCCAACTTGGGAGCACCCAAAACCATACTATATGAAGTGGATCAATGATGTGGGCAAAGTGAAGGTTACTCACAGGGTGAAGGTTCCTTTTTCTGTTGATGGCTATGTGGATAAAGTGGAATGTCACGTTATACCACTGCATGTTTGTCATTTCATTTTGGGGCGTCCGTGGCAGCATGATGTTAACGCTCTTCATCATGGGCGAACAAATAGGTACACTTTTACGCATAAGGGCGAGTTCTATGCTATTGTTCCCAAAGATGCAAAAGATATAGAGTGTACCATCGAAGTGTTTAAAAAAAATCTACAAGACATCGGTCAAAACCGAGGACGGTTTCTCTTCAAGGGAGGGAGAATGATGCGACATTGTCTACGAACACTGATGTTTCGTTAATGGAGAAGTATGTCGTACCAGCTAAGCGCCGTGACAAAATGAATCGAATTGTTACTGTCAGTTCTATGCATAAACAAAGTACGACCAGGCCGTGTTTAGCTTCGGAGGTACATGTACTACAGATTGGCAGGATGAAAATTCAGATTATTCCAGAGAAAGAAGTGGAGCGTACCTTTCGAACACCATGCAATCATGTCACGATCGGAAATATTGAGTCCAACTATTTTTGAAGCAACAGTAGAAGGATTCACAAGGGTGCATGCACGTGGTTGTCAAAGTACTAGTCCGTTTTGGACTTTTGTGTTCAACATGGCCGGATACTTAAATTAGTTGAGATTTGATTTGTTAGGATAGAAGAGAGAGAATCCGTATGCCTTTTTCCTTGTTTAAGTCGGTACAGTTTTTATCGCCTATATAAAGGGCTGGCCGGCCGGCCCTGTACGGGTAGTTTCTTTTGGCTATTTTCCATCGATGGATATATTAGAAAGTCGGGGTATCTTCAGGCAGCCGCAGAATATTTGTTGATAGCTTTTGAGGCTTTGTGATTTTGGTTTGAGATTGATTCTAGAGTTTCAATTTCTGCTGATTTGCTAAAGATCGACCATGTACTTCCTCTTTTGGGTGTGCGTGTTGTTTTCATGGTGGTTGCATCTACAAGATCGTGAGCGCCACACTGTTTCAGGTGACACCGTAACGTGAAAGATTGGATAAATTATTCGCGCCATCGTTTTTCTGTCGACGGTCGCATCACCGCGTATCACATACATCTTGTTATATTGAACCATTTCTGTTCTCTTGCCTAATCACAAACTGTTCATCCGAGTGAACCGTATGCTGTACATCGCACATACCTTGATCGGGATGACCGTTTCTTTTGTGTTGCCTAATCACAAACAGTTCATCTGAGTGAACAGTATGCTGTACATCGCACACACCTTCATCTGGCTGCCTGTTTCTTTTGTTCCTCCTCATCGCAAACAGTTAATTGAGCTGAACCGTATGCCCTGCATCGCACACACAACTAAAATCTGAACCATGTTTGATGCATCCTCCATCGCAAATCGTTTGCACCTTTTTTAAGGTTATTTTACACCACCCTTTGCGATTATGGCATCGCACATAGTTTCGTCGAGGGGTCTCTGATCGTAGTGTCGCGTTAGCAGCATCCCACAGTAGTGAAATTACTGCCAAGCAATTGATAGAAAAAACGCAAAGTTATGACCATATCTAAGGCAATGATCATGAATATAGGCATCACGTCCGTGTCAAGTAGACCGAAACAATTCTGCATCTACTACTATTACTCCACACATTGACCGACTCCTGCCTGCATCTAGAGTATTAAGTTCATAAGAACAGAGTAACGCATTAAGCAAGATGACATGATGTAGCGGGATTAACTCAAGCAATATGATGAAAACCCCATCTTTTTATCCTCGATGGCAACAATACAATACGTGCCTTTCTGCCCCTACTGTCACTGGGAAAGGACACCGCAAGATTGAACCCAAAGCTTAGCACTTCTCCCATTGCAAGAAAAACCAATCTAGTTGGCCAAACCAAATCGATAGTTCGAAGAGAGTTGCAAATATATCAAATTATGCATATAAGAATTTCAAAGGAGATTCAAATAATATTCATAGAGAAGCTGATCATAAATCCACAATTCATCGGATCTCGGCAAACACACCGCAAAAGATTATTACATCGAATAGATCTCCAAGAACATCAAGGAGAACTTTGTATTGAGAATCAAAGAGAGAGAAGAAGCCATCTAGCTACTAGCTATGGACCCGCAGGTCTGAAGTAAACTAATCACGCTTCATCGGAGAGGCAATGGTGTTGATGTAGAAGCCCTCCGTGATCGATTCCCCCTCCGGCAGGATGCCGGAAAAGGCCCCAAGATGGGATCTCACGGGTACAGAAGGTTGCGGCGGTGGAAAAGTGGTTTCGTGGCACCCCTGGATGTTTTTAGGGTATAAGAGGAGGAAGAATTAGGTCAGGGGAGCTACGAGGGGCCCACAAGGTCGGGGGGCGCGCCCTCCACCCTTGTGGCCGCCTCGAGGCTCCTCTGACTTGTACTCCAAGTCTCCTGGGTGTCTTCTGGTCCAAGAAAAATCATGGCGGAAGTTTTATTCCGTTTGGTATTCCTTTTCTACGAAACTCTAAAACAAGGAAAAAACAGAAACTGGCACTGGCTCTAGGTTAATAGGTTAGTCCCAAAAATCGTATAAAATAGCATATTAATGCATATAAAACATCCAAAACAGATAATATAATAGCATGGAACAATAAAAAATTATAGCTACGTTGGAGACGTATCAGCAAGTTCCGTTCCAATGGCAAGGACCGAGCCAAACTTGACGAGTGGTTCCGATCCCCCGCCATAGATCAGCTCGAGGAGCCCAGTATTAATTATGGGCATATGCACTCGTTGCCAACGTGCGCGCTCGGCTTCACGCCCACGCTGCGCCTCGCCAAGTTCATGAACTGCCATTCCCCCCATTGATGACGCGCCCATTCTTTTTGTACCACGACTGAAGCACCTCGAGCTCGTCGTCGTCCGCATCCCAAAGGATGACATGGAGTGCCTGCTCCGCGGCTGTACTGCACTCGAGTTCCTTTTTCTTCAGGCAATGAATTGGTCGAGTACCTTCACATCACCTCCAGGACTCTCCGAACTATTTATGTGTGTTGCAGGTGCTGCAATGAGAGATCACAAAAGGTGGACCACAATATGGTCATTGAGGACACTGTTGGGAAACGTAGTAATTTCAAAAAATTTCCTACGCACACGCAAGATCATGGTGATGCATAGCAACGAGAGGGGAGAGTGTTGTCCACGTACCCTCGTAGACCGACAGCGGAAGCGTTATCACAACGCGGTTGATGTAGTCGTACGTCTTCACGATCCGACCGATCAAGTACCGAACGTACGGCACCTCCGAGTTCTACACACGTTCAGCTCGATAACGTCCCTCGAACTCCGATCCAGCCGAGTGTTGAGGGAGAGTTTCGTCAGCACGACGGCGTGGTGACGATGATGATGTTCCACCGACGCAGGGCTTCGCCTAAGCTCCGCAACGGTATTATCGAGGTGTAATTTGGTGGAGGGGGGCACCGCACACGGCTAAGAGATCTCAAGGATCAATTGTTGTGTCTATGGGGTGCCCCCTGCCCCCGTATATAAAGGAGCAAGGAGGAGGCAGCCGGCCAAGGGAAGAGGCGCGCCAAAGGGGGGAGTCCTACTCCTACCGGGAGTAGGACTCCTCCTTTCCTTGTGGGAGTAGGAGAAGGGAAGGGGGAAGGAGAAAGAAGGAAGGGGGCGCCCCCCTTCCCTAGTCCAATTCGGACTAGCCCATGGGGAGGGGTGCGGCCACCCTTTGGGGTCTTTCTCTCCTTTCCCGTATGGCCCATTAAGGCCCAATACGAATTCCCGTAACTCTCCGGTACTCCGAAAAATACCCGAATCACTCGGAACCTTTCCGAAGTCCGAATATAGTCGTCCAATATATCGATCTTTACGTCTCGGCCATTTCGAGACTCCTCGTCATGTCCCCGATCTCATCCGGGACTCCGAACTCCTTCGGTACATCAAAACTCAATAAAACTGTCATCGTAACGTTAAGCGTGCGGACCCTTCGGGTTCGAGAACTATGTAGACATGACCGAGACACCTCTCCGGTCAATAACCAATAGCGGGACCTGGATGCCCATATTGGCTCCCACATATTCTACGAAGATCTTTATCGGTCAGACCGCATAACAACATACGTTGTTCCCTTTGTCATCGGTATGTTACTTGCCCGAGATTCGATCGTCGGTATCTCGATACCTAGTTCAATCTCGTTACCGGCAAGTCTCTTTACTCGTTCCGTAATACATCATCCCATAACTAACTCATTAGTCACAATGCTTGCAAGGCTTATAGTGATGTGCATTACCGAGTGGGCCCAGAGATACCTCTCCGACAATCGGAGTGACAAATCCTAATCTCGAAATACGCCAACCCAACAAGTACCTTTGGAGACACCTGTAGAGCACCTTTATAATCACCCAGTTACGTTGTGACGTTTGGTAGCACACAAAGTGTTCCTCCGGTAAACGGGAGTTGCATAATCTCATAGTCATAGGAACATGTATAAGTCATGAAGAAAGCAATAGCAACATACTAAACGATCGGGTGCTAAGCTAACGTAATGGGTCATGTCAATCACGTCATTCTCCTAATGAGGTGATCCCGTTAATCAAATGACAACTCATGTCTATGGCTAGGAAACATAACCATCTTTGATTAACGAGCTAGTCAAGTAGAGGCATACTAGTGACACTCTGTTTGTCTATGTATTCACACATGTATTATGTTTCCGGTTAATACAATTCTAGCATGAATAATAAACATTTATCATGATATAAGGAAATATATAATACTTTATTATTGCCTCTAGGGCATATTTCCTTCAGTCTCCCACTTGCACTAGAGTCAATAATCTAGTTCACATCGCCATGTGATTTAACATCAATAATTCACATCACCATGTGATTAACACCCATAGTTCACATCTCTATGTGACCAACACTCAAAGGGTTTACTAGAGTCAATAATCTAGTTCACATCGCTATGTGATTAACACCCAAAGAGTACTAAGGTGTGATCATGTTTTGATTGTGAGATAATTTTAGTCAACGGGTCTGTCACATCCAGATCCGTAAGTATTTTGCAAATTTCTATGTCTACAATGCTCTGCACGGAGCTACTCTAGCTAATTGCTCCCACTTTCAATATGTATCTAGACCGAGACTTAGAGTCATCTAGATTTAGTGTCAAAACTTGCATCGACGTAACCCTTTACGACGAACCTTTTGTCACTTCCATAATCGAGAAACATATCCTTATTCCACTAAGGATAATTTTGACCGCTGTCCAGTGATCTACTCCTAGATCACTATTGTACTCCCTTGCCAAAATCAGTGTAGGGTATACAATAGATCTGGTACACAGCATGGCATACTTTATAGAACCTATGGCCAAGGCATAGGGAATGACTTTCATTCTCTTTCTATCTTCTGCCGTGGTCGGGCTTTGAGTCTTACTCAATTTCACACCTTGTAACACAGGCAAGAACTCTTTCTTTGACTGTTCTATTTTGAACTACTTCAAAATCTTGTTAAGGTATGTACTCATTGAAAAAACTTATCAAGCGTTTTGATCTATCTCTATAGATCTTGATGCTCAATATGTAAGCAGCTTCACCGAGGTCTATCTTTGAAAAACTTCTTTCAAACACTCCTTTATGCTTTGCAGAATAATTCTACATTATTTCCGATCAACAATATGTCATTCACATATACTTATCAGAAATGCTGTAGTGCTCCCACTCACTTTCTTGTAAATACAGGCTTCACCGCAAGTCTGTATAACACTATATTCTTTGATAAACTTATCAAAGTGTATATTCCAACTCCGAGATGCTTGCACCAGTCCATAGATGGATCGGTGGAGCTTGCATATTTTGTTAGCACCTTTAGGATTGACAAAACCTTCTGGTTGCATCATATACAACTCTTCTTTAATAAATCCATTAAGGAATGTAGTTTTGTTTATCCATTTGCCATATTTCATAAAATGCGGCAATTGCTAACATGATTCAGACAGACTTAAGCATAGATACGAGTGAGAAACTCTCATCGTAGTCAACATCTTGAACTTGTCGAAAACCTTTTTGCGACAATTCTAGCTTTGTAGATAGTGACACTACTATCAACATCCGTCTTCCTCTTGAAGATCCATTTATCTCAATGACTCGCCGATCATTGGGCAAGTCAATCAAAGTCCATACTTTGTTCTTATACATGGATCTCATCTCAGATTTCATGGCCTCAAGCCATTTTGCGGAATCTGGGCTCATCATCGCTTCCTCATAGTTCGTAGGTTCGACATGGTCTAGTAACATAACCTCCAGAAGAGGATTACCGTACCACTCTGGTGCGGATCTTACTCTGCTTTACCTACGAGGTTTGGTAGTAACTTGATCTGAAGTTACATGATCATCATCATTAACTTCCTCACTAATTGGTGTAGGAGTCACAGGAACAGATTTCTGTGATGAACTACTTTCCAATAAGGGAGCAGGTACAGTTACCTCATCAAGTTCTACTTTCCTCCCACTCACATCTTTCGAGAGAAACTCCTTCTCTAGAAAGGATCCATACTAAGCAACGAATGTCTTGCCTTCGGATCTGTGATAGAAGGTGTACCCAACTGTCTCCTTTGGGTATCCTATGAAGACACATTTCTCCGATTTAGGTTTGAGCTTATCAGGATGAAACTTTTTCACATAAGCATCGCAACCCCAAACTTTAAGAAACGACAACTTTGGTTTCTTGCCAAACCACAGTTCATAAGGCGTCGTCTCAACGGATTTTCATGGTGCCCTATTTAACGTGAATGTAGCTGTCTCTAATGCATAACCCCAAAACGATAGTGGTAAATTGGTAAGTGACATCATAGATTGCACTATATCCAATAAAGTACGGTTATGACGTTCGGACACACCATTATGCTGTGGTGTTCCAGGTGGCGTGAGTAGTGAAACTATTTCTCATTGTTTTAACTGAAGGCCAAACTCGTAACTAAAATACTCTTCTCTACGATCAAATTGTAGAAACTTTATTTTCTTGTTACGATGATTTTCGCTTCACTCTGAAATTATATGAACTTTTCAAATGTTTCAGACTTCTGTTTCATTAAGTAGATATACCCATATCTGCTCAAATCATCTGTGAAGGTCAGAAAATAATGATACCTGCTACGAGCCTCAATATTCATCGGACCACATACATCCGTATGTATGATTTCCAACAAATCTGTTGCTCTCTCCATAGTTCCGGAGAACGGCGTTTTAGTCATCTTGCCCATGAGGCACGGTTCGCAAGCATCAAGTGATTCATAATCAAGTGATTCCAAAATCCCATCAGTATGGAGTTTCTTCATGCGCTTTACACCAATATGACCTAAACGGCAGTGCCACAAATAGTTTGCACTATCATTATTAACTTTGCATCTTTTGGCTTCAATATTATGATTATATGTATCACTACGATCGAGATCCAACAAACCATTTTCGTTGGTGTGTATGACCATAGAAGGTTTTTATTCATGTAAACAGAACAACAATTGTTCTCTAACTTAAATGAATAACCGTATTGCAATAAACATGATCAAATCATATTCATGCTCAACGCAAACACCAAATAACACTTATTTAGTTTCAACACTAATCCCGAAAGTATAGGGAGTGTGCGATGATGATCATATCAATCTTGGAACTACTTCCAACACACATCGTCACCTCTCCTTTTACTAGTCTCTGTTTATTCTGCAACTCCCGTTTTGAGTTACTACTCTTAGCAACTGAACCAGTATCGAATACCGAGGGGTTGCTATAAACACTAGTAAAGTACACATCAATAACATGTATATCCAATATACCTTTGTTCACTTTGCCATCCTTCTTATCCACCAAATAGTTGGGGTAGTTCCGCTTCCAGTGACCAGTCCCTTTGCAGTAGAAGCACTTAGTCTCAGGCTTAGGACCAGACTTAGGCTTCTTCACTTGAGCAGCAACTTGCTTGCCGTTCTTCTTGAAGTTCGCCTTCTATCCCTTTGCCCTTTTCTTGAAACTAGTGGTCTTGTTAACCATCAACACTTGATGTTTTTCTTGATTTCTACCTTCGTCGATTTCAGCATCACGAAGAGCTTGGGAATTACTTTCGTCATCCCTTGCATACTATAGTTCATCACGAAGTTCTACTAACTTGGTGATGGTGACTAGAGAATTCTGTCAATCACTATTTTATCTGGAAGATTAACTCCCACTTGATTCAAGCGATTGTAGTACCCAGACAATCTGAGCACATGCTCACTAGTTGAGCGATTCTCCTCCATCTTTTAGCTATAGAACTTGTTGGAGACTTCATATCTCTCAACTCGGGTATTTGCTTGAAATATTAACTTCAACTCCTGGAACATCTTATATGTTCCATGATGTTCAAAACGTCTTTGAAGTCCCGATTCTAAGCTGTTAAGCATGGTGCACTAAACTATCAAGTAGTCATCATATTGAGCTAGCCAAACGTTCATAACGTCTGCATCTGCTCCTGCAATAGGTCTGTCACCTAGCGGTGCATCAAGGACATAATTTTTCTGTGCAGCAATGAGGATAATCCTCAGATCACGGATCCAATCCGCATCATTGCTACTAACATCTTTCAACATAATTTTTCTCTAGGAACATATCAAAAATAAACAGGAAGCAACAACGCGAGCTATTGATCTACAACATAATTTGCAAAATACTATCAGGACTAAGTTCATGATAAATTTAAGTTCAATTAATCATATTACTTAAGAACTCCCACTTAGATAGACATCCCTCTAATCATCTAAGTGATTACGTGATCCAAAGCAACTAAACCATGTCCGATTAACACGTGAGATGGAATAGTTTCAATGGTGAACATCACTATGTTGATCATATCTACTATATGATTCACGCTCGACCTTTCGGTCTCTGTGTTCCGAGGCCATATCTGTACATATGCTAGGCTCGTCAAGTTTAACCTGAGTATTCCGCGTGTGCAACTGTTTTGCACCCGTTGTATTTGAACGTAGAGCCTATCACACCCGATTAACACGTGGTGTCTCAGCACGAAGAACTTTCGCAACGGTGCATACTCAGGGAGAACACTTTTATCTTGAAATTTTAGTGAGAGATCATCTTATAATGCTACCGTCAATCAAAGCAAGATAAGATGCATAAAGGATTAACATCACATGCAATCAATATAAGTGATATGATATGGCCATCATCATCTTGTGCTTGTGATCTCCATCTCCGAAGCACCGTGCTTGTGATCTCCATCTCCGAAGCACCGTCATGATCACCATCGTCACCGGCTCGACACCTTGATCTCCATCGTAGTATCGTTGTCGTCTCGCCAACTTATTGCTTTTACGACTATCGCTACCGCTTAGTGATAAAGTAAAACTATTACATGGCGATTGCATCTCATACAATAAAGCGACAACCATATGGCTCCTGCCAGTTGCCGATAACTCGGTTACAAAACATGATCATCTCATACAACACATTATATCACATCATGTCTTGACCATATCACATCACAACATGCCCTGCAAAAACAAGTTAGACGTCCTCTACTTTGTTGTTGCATATTTTACGTGGCTGCTACGGGCTTAGCAAGAACCGTTCTTACCTACGCATCAAAACCACAACGATAGTTTGTCAAGTTGGTGCTGTTTTAACCTTCGCAAGGACCGGGCGTAGCCACACTCGGTTCAACTAAAGTGAGAGAGACAGACACCCGCCAGTCACCTTTAAGCAACGAGTGCTCCGAACGGTGAAACCAGTCTCGCGTAAGCGTACGCGTAATGTCGGTCCGGGCCGCTTCATCTCACAATACCGCTGAACCAAAGTATGACATGCTGGTAAGCAGTATGACTTATATCGCCCACAACTCACTTGTGTTCTACTCGTGCATAGCATCAACGCATAAAACCTGGCTCGGATGCCACTGTTGGGGAACGTAGTAATTTCAAAAAAATTTCCTACGCACACGCAAGATCATGGTGATGCATAGCAACGAGAGGGGAGAGTGTTGTCCACGTACCCTCGTAGACCGACAGCGGAAGCGTTATCACAACGCGGTTGATGTAGTCGTACGTCTTCACGATCCGACCGATCAAGTACCGAACGTACGGCACCTCCGAGTTCTACACACGTTCAGCTCGATGACGTCCCTCGAACTCCGATCCAGCCGAGTGTTGAGGGAGAGTTTCGTCAGCACGACGGCGTGGTGACGATGATGATGTTCCACCGACGCAGGGCTTCGCCTAAGCTCCGCAACGGTATTATCGAGGTGTAATTTGGTGGAGGGGGGCACCGCACACGGCTAAGAGATCTCAAGGATCAATTGTTGTGTCTATGGGGTGCCCCCCTGCCCCCGTATATAAAGGAGCAAGGAGGAGGCAGCCGGCCAAGGGAAGAGGCGCGCCAAAGGGGGGAGTCCTACTCCACCGGGAGTAGGACTCCTCCTTTCCTTGTGGGAGTAGGAGAAGGGAAGGGGGAAGGAGAAAGAAGGAAGGGGGCGCCCCCCTCCCTAGTCCAATTCGGACTAGCCCATGGGGAGGGGTGCGGCCACCCTTTGGGGTCTTTCTCTCCTTTCCCGTATGGCCCATTAAGGCCCAATACGAATTCCCGTAACTCTCCGGTACTCCGAAAAATACCCGAATCACTCGGAACCTTTCCGAAGTCCGAATATAGTCGTCCAATATATCGATCTTTACGTCTCGGCCATTTCGAGACTCCTCGTCATGTCCCCGATCTCATCCGGGACTCCGAACTCCTTCGGTACATCAAAACTCAATAAAACTGTCATCGTAACGTTAAGCGTGCGGACCCTTCGGGTTCGAGAACTATGTAGACATGACCGAGACACCTCTCCGGTCAATAACCAATAGCGGGACCTGGATGCCCATATTGGCTCCCACATATTCTACGAAGATCTTTATCGGTCAGACCGCATAACAACATACGTTGTTCCCTTTGTCATCGGTATGTTACTTGCCCGAGATTCGATCGTCGGTATCTCGATACCTAGTTCAATCTCGTTACCGGCAAGTCTCTTTACTCGTTCCGTAATACATCATCCCGTAACTAACTCATTAGTCACAATGCTTGCAAGGCTTATAGTGATGTGCATTACCGAGTGGGCCCAGAGATACCTCTCCGACAATCGGAGTGACAAATCCTAATCTCGAAATACGCCAACCCAACAAGTACCTTTGGAGACACCTGTAGAGCACCTTTATAATCACCCAGTTACGTTGTGACGTTTGGTAGCACACAAAGTGTTCCTCCGGTAAACGGGAGTTGCATAATCTCATAGTCATAGGAACATGTATAAGTCATGAAGAAAGCAATAGCAACATACTAAACGATCGGGTGCTAAGCTAACGTAATGGGTCATGTCAATCACGTCATTCTCCTAATGAGGTGATCCCGTTAATCAAATGACAACTCATGTCTATGGCTAGGAAACATAACCATCTTTGATTAACGAGCTAGTCAAGTAGAGGCATACTAGTGACACTTTGTTTGTCTATGTATTCACACATGTATTATGTTTCCGGTTAATATAATTCTAGCATGAATAATAAACATTTATCATGATATAAGGAAATATATAATACTTTATTATTGCCTCTAGGGCATATTTCCTTCAGACACACCTTCACTTGAGAGATTATTTGTAGTTGATCAACAAGGTCCAACAAGAATCAATGTCATTTCTGCGCGGAAATTGACAGTGGTGGGCTACTCGTCTGTCAAATACTACTACTTTCAATTACAACAGTCGCCTTATACCTCTTCTTCTTGATATCAACATTATTTCTAGTTTTGAAGATCTATGTTCGTCTGTCATCCAGCAAAGCTTCACCCAGATTCTGGGCACAGTGAAGGTCTTGGCACTAGAATCTGTCGACCCTAACCTGGACCAAGTTGTCAGTTGCGTGAGATGCTTTCCATGCCTAAAGAAGCTGTATATCGAGGTGATGTTCCTTTCCTGTTAAATGTTAACCATAAGTGTGTTCAATTTTTTGCACCTTTTCCCAAGTTTACAATGACAATGCACTACGATTTCTGAAGGAATTTTGGAGGATTTCAGGACATACACCCCCACCCCATATTGGTTGCTTGATTCATATGGTTACAATCCATAAGCATTTCTCCTTTGGATTCATCTGTACTAGTTTTCTTATGGAATTTTTCATCCAATCCAACCTCTCGTGAAGAAGGCTACATTTTTCTAGATTGTAATCAAATGCCCACGTTAATCATGTCAGATCAAAGATGGCATGTTGGTGCATTTTACAAATCCTGCAAACCAAATAGTCGTGTAGTAGTGTTCAAAACTGCATGTAGGCACTAACACGTTCTCTTCTTTTGCAGATAATAATAGGCCCGACAGTGGATAATGTTTATAACGACAATCACATCGAATGCCTGGATCTGCATCTCTCAAATATTACTTTGAACTCCTATCGAGGGACCTTACCGGAGATTACACTCGCCAGGTTCTTTCTTGCCAGAGCAAGGGTGCTGAGGGTACTGAGGTTGAACACGCATTTAATTAGGAAAGATGAATGGTATGTTGATCAGAGCCAGCAGGTACTGCAAAATGGAAGAGGCTCTAAAAATGCTAAACTTTGTATTGGAAGAGCATATGACAGAGCAATTGGAAGTCATTGTGTCAAACCCATACATGACTTGTCAGCGGTTGATCCCTTTGCAGAAATGACGAGGTTTGCAATGTTTGAATTTGGGCATTGTAATCTTTGAATTTGAACCTTGCAATATTTATGGTATTTGTTATAAAACATAATTATATGTTTAATTTGGTATTGAAACCATGTCATGTTACAAGTATATATGTTGTTCTTCTGTACACAGAGCATAGATGTACTGCAGACAGAGCATATCACAACACACATGGACCGCACTGGGTAACCCGACAGCGATGAATTCATCAGTCGCAAACGGTTATATACCAGCAAGTGTTTGCCCACAGTTTGTCTTATTTGCCACGTATCACTGTGCCGGCCTCTGCTCGCATCCCTCGGCAGCTCCGCTCACCGTTAGGCGCCGCGGCGCGCTCTGCTCGTGTTCATTGGCGCGCTCGGCTTGTGGACAGCTTTTCCTTGCGTGTTCAACTGCCACTGGTACGCGTCGGTCCTAAACAAACGGTTTTAACCCCTTTTCGCGACGGCATTTGGAACTGTCGCAAAGTGAGTGTGGGAAATAGGGGGGGTCCTTCCCACACGACCCAGAAACCGTCGGGGATATGCCCTCCTGGCACACACGCTCGGCAAAATGAGGTTGTGTGCGACCGTCGAGCGCTCAAATACGGAAATACATACAGTAGAGATAAAAAATACAATTATACAGCGAAATTGTTTCCGGTCGCAAGTACATCCCACACAGTCAGTCCCCGCTAAACATTTCCATTGGTATGTACATCCCACACAGTCGCTCCAAGGAAAACGTTTTCGTTCACAGGTACATCACACACAATTTTTCCCGTTAAATCGTTTGCGTTATTGAATGTATCACACACGGTCCGTAGAAGAAACTGTGTGGCAAAGGCTGTCCATCACACACAGTTTTTATGTGGTAATGTTTGCGCAAGGTGGCCTAACGCAAACAGTTTTCAAGAGAAAGTCGTGTGTGATTGTTCATTGATCCAACATGGTTTATTCCTAGAAACTGTGTGCGTTGCCAGCAAAACCCAATTAACAGGCTAATTCGCCATTAGCAGGCTAATTATCCGATTATTCATAATCCATTTATTAATCTAATTGAAATTTCATATTAAGCACACAATATATTTCATTTCCATATTAAGGAAGCAGAATTTCATAATTGAAATACATCAAAGTACAACATGATATAGCTTCAGCACTCAGCTACCCCATTACACAACTGCACCAGCAGCAAGGTCCACATGCAACATGTAGAACCTTTAGAAATTAGCATCATAGACGGTATATAGACAGATGCATCTCATCTGGAAAACTGCTAAAGCGGAAGGCGAATATTAAGCCTTCATTCATGTTGAAGGTCTTTGCAACTTTAGGCCAGTGCCTGTGGATGATTGACCGTCCGTCCTTCGTCCTCTTCAGGAACATTTCAATATTGAACCATGGGTGTTGTATGAAAACCTTCCTCGCCTCCTGACCATAGAGGTGGTTTGAGAGGTAATCATCAGTGAACTGCTTTGGAAAGGACTGAAAACAAGAATGTGCATAAATATCTTCTCTATATTGGAAATGGGGCAAAGGAATAAAAAAGGCAAGGTATAATAGTTAGTACCATCTTGTAGTGAACTGATGCCTTCTTCATTGTGCAGACAAAGATCTTGTTGTTTTTTGTCGCTAATTTCTTTATCCTAACAATCTTTCTGAGTTTCTTGATTTGATTGATATTCATGGACAACACATTTCCCCATATGCAAAAAGGGTTGAACAGTGGGTCAAAACCTCTGACAGCAGGACCTACATGCGCAAGACCAAATTGTTAAAAACCAAAATATTAGAATGGTTCCTGCAATTGCACAATAATGTGCTATTAGAGAATGGAATATGCACGTGCTAACCTTGATTGTAAACCTCAGTGCTTCCCATTATTTCCCAACAACACATATAAGGTAGTTAGTCATCAGGTTAAGTAAGGGTTCGCATGCTATCAGTAAAATATGTTGATGAAAAATAAGCACATTGCAGATTCATCAGATTAATTCAAGCCACACGGAAAACCCATTTAACCAAACCAAGCATGATTAAGAACTAGGAAATATAGCACTTGTATATGTTTCTCATGTATTAAGTGTAGCCAAATTCGATTTATTCCTCAGCTGCACAACAATACAAAATTCTACCCACGATAATTGGACATCGCATTGCAGAATTGAACCAAGCAGTTAACTAAACACCACAACAAATGAACCAAACATTAACTGAGCACCACATTGCACAATATAACGTACTCGTAATAGAAGATCAGACAGTTAACCAAATAGTTAACCACAACCGATTGTAGCAATTGTATTTGTTTCTCATGTATTTACTATAGCCAAATTCAATTTATTCCTCACATGGTATACAATAACAGAATGCACCCACAACTATTGAACATCGCATTGCAGAATTCAACCAAACAGTTAACTAAACACCACAACACAAATGAACCAAATGTTAGCTGAGCACCACATTGCACAATGTATAACCAAACCAAGCATGCTAGACAACTTGGAAATATAGCAATTGTATTCGTTTCTCATGTATTTTGTAAAGATAAATTGGATTTATTTCTCACATGGAAGACAATACAAAATTCCAGCCTGAAGAATTGAACATCACATTTGCAGAATTGAACCAGACAGTTAACTGAAGACGACAACTAATTAACAAAACAGTTAATAAGTGAGCACCACACTGCACGACATATAGAACATATACACTAGAGCAACAAATTGCATGGTAAAATTAGATAGCACAATTCACTAGAATTTGTGAAGGAAAGGCAGGAGCAGCACATGCAACCGGTAAACCGAGCATGGTTAACCGGCATAGCCAGCAAATGGCAAGGTCCTCCTCCAAGATCTGGGGTCGGCACGAATAGTAGCCATCGCGATCTCATCCGCGCATGCAACCGCGATTGGCTTCTCCGCTGCCAAATGCTCCTTGAGAACGTGGCTATACTGCGTGCACCATGGCTTAGGGCAGTGCTTATTTGGTGGAGGGGTCGGTGATTTGGGTGGAAGGTGTCGCGCTCGCGCCGGCGGTTGGGGCATGTGGGATGTGGAAGGAGGAGGAGGATGGGGGTCAGGTGTGGATTACCTGCCTGGATAGATGAGCACTACAAAAAGAAAGACACATCCGTGACATTTTGGGCCGAACGATTTTTTTGTCATACTTATGACACTTCTATGACGATAATTGTGACAAAACCGGATATCATCATAGATGTGGTGGGCTTCTACTTCTATGACAAAAAATCATGACAGAAAATGGGCTTTTCGTCCTGGGCGGGCCGGAGACGTGGCTGCATGACATTCTTTGGGCCGTCCATGACAGAAAAAACCGTGGTAGGAGCGAGGGCGAGGAAAATATCAGGGAGTTCCCGGTTACGGTGGGTGGTTGGGGGCCGAGCGATGCGCGTTTCTCTCGTACGTACGCGCGTGTGTGCGAGGCGTTGGGCTCTAACTGAACCCGAGCGATTGCACTGCAGGCTACGCGTTACTGAACATGAACGATCGATCGATCCCTTGCTGTTAACTGAACCTGAGTGATTCCTTCACTACTACTGCTAACTGAAGCCGATCGATGCTGCCTCTGGATGAACAGTGAGCATTGTTGGGGGGTTTGGATGAACAGTTCCCGATGGGGGGTTAGATGAACAGGACCCCGTGGTAGTAGAGGCCGTTGCTGCTGGATGAATAGTACCCCGATCGATCGAGCTGGTGGATGAACAGGACCCCATGGAGGGGTGGATGAACAGGACCCCATGGAGGGCTGGATGAAGAGGATGACCCCGTGGAGGGCTGGTTGAACAGTAGCCGGTGGAGGGCTGGATGAACAGTAGCCCATGGAGGGGTGGTTGAACAGGACCCCGTGGAGAGGGCTGGTTGAACAGTAGCCGGTGGAGGAGCGCGCAGTGGAGACTGGATGAACAAGAGCCCGTGGATGAACAATCGCATGTGGAGGCTGGAGGAGGTCAACGGTGGATAAATAGTAGCCCGTGGAGGCAGTCTACGATGGAGATGAACAGTATACCGTGGAGTCCCGTGTTGCGGTACGCCACACCCCTCCCGATGAACAGGACCCCCGTTTCGACCGTAGCACTCCAACACAAGTCCGTTTCCTCCGTTTTGTGGTACGCCACATCCCTCCCGATCAGCAGGACCCCATTTCGACCATAGGAGGTCCAAGAGAAGTCCGTTTCCTCCGTTTTGCGGTACGCCAGACCCCTCCCGATGAACAGGATCCCGTTTGGACCGTGGCCGGTCGAACACAAGGCAGTTTCCTCCGTTCTGCGGTATGCCAGGCCTCATTTCTATCGGCTGTTCTGTCCAAGCCGGTTGGCTCCCAATCAACACGATGTATTCCGACCCAGTCAGTTGCCTCTCGATGAACAGGACGATATTTCTCCGTTTCGACCCAGCCGGTTCGCTGCCCGATGAACAGGACGCCATTGTTGCCGTCCGTCGCCTCTCCATGTACACAAGCCCTGGCCGTCCGTATATATATGCGTGACTAGGCGATCGAGACCCCGCCCGTATGTACGTATGTGGCCGTATTTACTTTTATTGCACCCTGGCCGCTGTACGTACGTGTACATGCTATGTGCGTGCCTCTACTACGACACGTGCCCTTCCTTACACGACCACGGTTCATCGCTGCAGCCTGCAGACAGACGATCATATGTACATACACATTCGCCACCAGAATGATAACGCTACGTACGCTTCGACCAGGTGGGTCCCGACTGTCAGGCACTTCCTTGCATGTGAAGATGTAGCTGGTGGGTCCCAGCAGTCAGGGGGCGAATCATTTTTTGCCCGTAATATGGACGCACTTCCTTGCATGCGAATATGTAGCTGGTGGGTCCTAGCTATCAGGGGTAAATGTTTTTTTCGCGAAATACGGTGGCCCATCCGCTGGGTCCCTGCTGTCAGGTGGAGGAATCATTGTTTTGCGCGTAATAAGGAGCCATTTCCTTGTGTGTGGCTGTGGACCCAGCTGTCAGCCTCTCCACGTACAGTCCATGTTCGATGGATGTCGTTCCTTGACCACGTTGACCACGCCGCGCCGAGAGCACCATGGCGGTGGACGACGGCGAGGCGTAGGAAGGGAACGACACAGAGCCGGGGAAGACGCGGCAGTGGAAGCCCACGCGGTGGGGAGTACGAGGGTTTACTCGTCCGATTGCCGTCGCTGGAAAATAACAGGAGGTGTGGGTGAGTAGAGGAATGGCCTGGCCAGCAATGGAGTAGGCTGGGGCGGTGCGGTCTGTGCGGCAGCATAGCCGACCACGGGAGGTGGGAGCAGGCAGTCCCACCGACGCTGGTTTGGGCGGCTGGAGCAAGAAGACCAAAGGTTGAAGAAGCACTACGGCCCCTTGGATGGACCTCGTACGCTCTCTGCAGCTAGAATCGTTTATATTGACTAAGTTGACAAAGCCCTTGGTACGCGTCAACTTAGGAGGCCCACAGGCCAGCCTCCGAAACGGTGCGCCCCAGATGTCAGGGGGAGGAATCATTTTTGGGCGGCTGAAGCTAGAATATCCGAGATTGAAGAAGAAGCACGACATCCGTTGGATGGACATCCAACGGCCACTGCTACTAGAACCGTGTGTTGACTATAAGTTGACAAAGCCTTGCATACGCGTCAACTTACTTATTTTTTTGAGGGGACGCGTCAACTTAGTTGGCCCACAAGTGTGTGGCAGAGAACTTATAGCCTATTTGCGATTTGTTAGAATGTACATCCCATTTTTGAATTCTAATGAAATTTACTATAGCCCATTTACAATTTGTTAAAAGTACAACCCATTTTCTAGCTAGGACAAGATTAATAATTTCAACCAACCATTCAAAACAGAATTCAATAAAATTTCCCACATTTTGATGGGATCCGAAATATCTTTATCCTGAAATTTCTAGTCAGATTAAATACAATTTCAATATAAATTTGTATTATGTAAAAATCCAATGAAACATTACGCACAAAACAATTAATGAAATTAAAAAAATTTAAAATCCAAAATTAATATTTATAAATTAATTACGTGTTTGGTGCATTTTTTTAAGTTACTGCCCAGTTTTTATAATTACATCCCATTTATTATTTCTTAAAGCCCATTTTCTTGTTAGGACTAATGCATCCCTCCTAGGAAAGATTTGCAGCCCAGCGGGGCAGAGAATAACAAGTTGACCCGGATTGTGTACAACTGTCGGCCCAGTTGCATTGCTGATGTTGAAAAAAAAGGCCTGTGTAGTACAGTACAACTTTACATGGCTACTCAGCCCACATTCAGCAACGCCGGAAAGGCCCAAACAAGGCTTTTGTAGAACTTTTTGAAACCACCGAGCTCAATTAATAACTTAAGAAAAAAGTTAGAGTACAGTGGAACCTAATTCAAAGCTGCCACGAGCGAAGAAATAATTCAACGGGTCCCACTTGTGCGTGTGTGTGTGTTTGTGTGTGTTTGTGCGTGTGTGCGTGTGTGTGAGAGAGAGAGAGAGAGAAACCCATCGGTCGATGCTCATAAATACATCTTTCAGCCATTATCATTGATGATGCTCAGTAACAACTTATATAGTCGACACAATCATATAGAACATCATAGCACACTGAACTTGCATACAAAAATTTCACGCAAGCGGCACAATCAGGGTGGAAGCAGTGGATCGCTACAGGTAGGGCTATGTTGAAACCAACGAACTCATACATAACAGTTCATCTTCTTTATCAATGACGGGGAAATATCTTGAATGCTGTGCAAAGAAAATAGACAGTCAACACAATATATAAGTTCTGCTAGAACATCAAGTTGACGTACAACCCTTTCTAAAAAAAGTTCAGGTAAAAAAATAGAACATGTCACAATCAAATGTATTGGCACATCAGTGCTTCACACCCATTGCTTGGATTTAACTAGTACAATATCTGACAAGATTCAGTTGTTACCTCAAATTAGAGCACATCCAGGCAGCTAGCCCTACCTTTTCTCCCAAAGAAGCAGTGGCCTCCGCCGCGCGATGGAGTAGGCCCTGTGCCATCCATCATTCCGAGCAACACGGGGAAAGTCTGACGTTAACTCCTGTAATGGACGTCGTCGACGAACCCGGGCACCAGCGGCGGTGGCAGGACTTCAATTGATGGATTGACCACTTCTTCGACATGCACGAACACTCGATACAGGTACATCCCTAACATGGTCCGCGACGGCCTTGGTGGCGACGAATAGTACAACCCCGGTTCCTGCAACGGTATCTCAACACCAATCACCTTCGATATGGTGGACGGCTTCCTCATCCATGCCATAACCGTCAGAGCCCAGATGTCTGGAGGAACAAACATACTTACGAGCTCACCTCCAAGGTCGTTGATCAGCTCATTCATGGACTCGCTGTTCCAAGCACGTCGAGGCATGCCGTGGAAGGTAAGCTTTGTTAAAAACTCAAGCTCAGAGGGCACCGAGCCCCATCCTGGGTGCCACCGATCAAAGCTCACCAGCGCGCCATCGCAGAACAAACACCGGGAAGATTTGAACACATGATTGCAGTCGAAAGTTGTCCGGAACCTGACGAAGAAATCAGCCGGTGGCGGATAGACTTCGACGAGCTAGTCACTTATTTGGATGCCATGCGCAATGCTAAGAGCTTTGACAAGGTCGTCCGGCTAGACGGGAGGCCGGTCGCCGTTGATGGTTACCATCAGCACTTTGCCGGAAAACTGGTCGTCAAGCGCCGCCATGCCACTGTTGAGCGACAGCACGCAGCGCCCGAAGGCAGGACAGACCTCAGGATCTCCGGCTCAGAGATCCGCGTTGACTAGCGACATGATAGTGTGCTTGAGTACAACGAGTACATGAGGGGGATTTGAGTAGGTATTGAGATTCCAGAGGTGGGGGAGGGGCGGGAGATTGGGGATGAAAAGGTAGCATGAATTTCGAACACGTGCCAATATGCTCTCGGCGCACAAGCGCACGAAAACACCGGTGGCGCCCACATGTCGGCCTAAGAGTCCCGATTCTTTCTTTTTTGAGAGCCCGACCTTTTTTTAGGATCTTTTGAGAGCCCGGCCTGGGAGTCATAATTGACCTATTTGGCATCGCGTTACTACTCGGCCCATATTCAACGACACCTCACTGGCCCAAACAAGTGTACATCATCGAAAAGACACTGAGCTCAAATTATAACTTGAAGAAAGGAGATATACTCTGAACACTGGAGAATGGTGATGCCCTCATTTAGCCCACCAGCAGTTCGAGACAATAAACAGTTCGAAACAACGATATATACAACATTCAAACACTGACTAGTGACTACTACTGACATAAAAAACAAGACATGATATATAGTTCATAAGAAGTCTTGCTACACCAGCAAAACGCACCCATATGCAGCGCTCAGACTCTCGTGATCTAGACGAGAATGACATTCTAAATGGAGGCAACTATTACATAGTAAGAGTGACATTGAAGAGGATGACCAAATGACAAGGAATATGCATAACAAAAGAGAGAACTACCCATCTAGAACAAGAAGCAAAGACAACAAGTCATTCGAAGAGGGATGATCCAACACCATCATAATTTGCAGCCCTAGTTTAGCCACCAGTGATCCGGAGACACCAGTACTCCACCCTTTCGATGGAACAGCCCAATTACCTATCATCCTGAAGGCTTGAACCACATCACTGCCTGTCGGACTTGACACATCCAAGGATCAAAGTTAATCCAGATGCCTTTGTCATTCTCACCTTCTTTTGGCTGCAGGTTGTATCGTTGACAATCAGGGAAGTTTGCTCCCAAACTCCTAGGGCTCACCGTGTAGACACAGTTTTCCATAGCAAACAGAGCCTCTCTACCATCAAGGTCCTTGCCAACGGTGATCTCCTAGTTAATCAGATAATTGAGTCCGAGAAACAAAGTGTGAACCAAGGCTGTTTACCCGCCTCCAACTCAAAAATCTTGAAGGCCCCAACAAGCTGGTATCCTGCTCATAGACGTAACAGTCACTATCCGGATACTCATGTATTTCACGGTGCTTGCATACAATGGGGTTTTTGCAATATAACTTTTCCGGCTCATGTGTCCGAATGATCATCAATCTTTTGTCGTTGTCTGATCGAGCGAGGAACCAGTTGTGCTTCCCTGTTTATGGCAAAGGTGGTGTGATTACAAAGGTTAGTAACTGTAGGGACACTGCATCATATCAAAAAGGACATACATTGTTAATGTAAGATCATTATTGTTCAGAGTATGAGTAGGATAATGCAAGAAACAACATTGATATGTACCTATTGGAACTGGGAGGAAAATACAGGGAAATGTATACTGGGTTCGAAAATATAGAAGTGCCATGCATGGTTATACTCATGTTATCTCACAATCGATTCTTCACAGGAAACTACCATGTCATGCATGTTATGTAATCATGTTCTGTCCTCACAAACAAATTCTTCAAGGAAACTAACAGACCATGCATTGTTATAAACTCATGTTCTGTGGGCAAAATTTTTGTGAGCAAATTATTCTAGCCATTGATTGCTGAAGGGCGAACATAGGTATGTACACATGGTAAGCATTACAGGATTTCACTATTTCCAAATATAGAGTTCTCCAAATGCACATTTACTTCCCTAATGTATGGTTAGATGAAACCAACAGTGTGATGCATGTTTCTACATCAAGAAAATAAGGAAACTAACATCGCCATTGATACACACTCATATTTAGTAGTATATAGATTACTATAAAATAAGGAGAATATCAATATCTTCCTAATCGTTTGATTATTCAGGGGTACAAATTGGTTGTAATGACATGGTCACTATCGCATGAATTAACTCATTCCAAATATAGCTGATTTACGGCGTCTCTAATACATTGACATAGTTCTACTCAAATTCTGCTCAAACAGGGATATGTCAATCATCACAAAAAGTTCAAACAGTGTCATGACGTCATCATTAAGATCAGACGGAAACAACTTACACGCGCCGTCCCAGCAATACTTGTTGCCATCTACTTTGTCGATCGCGTAGATAATGCCATTGTGTTCAATAGCATCACAGAAGTGTGTATCGGCTTTGACGATGATCCACTGCGAGCTGAGCTGTTTCCAGCTAACGAAGGCACCGGCGAAAAGATAGGCGAGTCCCTTATCGAACAAGAAAATTAGCTTGAAGTCTGCGTAATCCGCATGTCGTGTGGGCACTTGGCAGATTACAGTCTTCTCCAAAACAAGGTGTGTCCAACTGACGGCGTAATTTAGATGACTTGGACCGCGACGGTAAAACTCTATATCATCCAACAGAGGAAGGATAATCTCATGGGAGGTCTGGAAGTTCATGAGCACCAAATTTTTCCTATCTTCTCCGACGGCAGCCATCCAGTGGGAGTTCATGCCGACCCAGTACATACCTGCAAGAAGTTTCGGGCAATGGTGATCGGATCGAAGTCGAGGGAAATGATGTACGGCGACCCACTACATACCTGCAAAGAAGTTTCGGCTAATGGAGGTCGGATTGAAGTCGAGGGGCATCATGTACGCCTCCGTATCATGGTGAGCAAATCTCGCAAGACCAGATAGCAGCAAGCAGGGTGTCTTGAAAAGCTTAGGCCTCGCTTCGACGATGGCCATGTGCATGCCCCTCGAGCATGCAGCCAGCCGCAGGGCGCTCAACATATCCATACACGAACAACAGAGGTCGAGGACGTCACTGGGAGATTGCTCCAATCGCGGCTCATATGGATGCTGCACGGTTCGCGTTCGGCCATGGTGGAGTTTGTAAGGTGGGCTTTTGAGGGGCTTGATTTACGGGGGAGAAGGCTCTCGGTGCTGGAGTGGCTAGCGAGGGAATAGTGGTACTGGGGGAGTCGAGCGAGGCGAGGGTACGCGGGGGCACAGTGAGATGATGAAGAGTGACCTCAGGATCTCCGGCAAGACGGAGACGGAGATGGAGATGGATAGGTGCTAGGGGAGAGTGAGACGAGGCGAGGCATGCTATACAGCGGCAGTGACAGTGACTGCACAGTGCATAAGGTGAGGCTGAGTTTGGTAACCCGAACACGCCGCCTGGACTGGTGTCACCTCGGGCGCAGGGTCTTGTCACTTCACTGCGAGGACCGGATGAATAATAGTATTTTGACCATCAAGTGTACCATAGTTGTACTACTACTACTAGTAGGAGTAGTAGGAACATGAGTAGTACTCCTGTGCTAGCATGCCTCTGGGTTCATGATGTCTACTATGCAACCTTCTTCTTGTAGACATTGTTGGGCCTCCAAGTAAAGAGCTTTGTAGGACAGTAGCAAATTTCCCTCAAGTGGATGACCTAAGGTTTATCAATCCGCGGGAGGCGTAGGATGAAGGTGGTCTCTCTCAAGCAACCCTGCAACCAAATAACAAAGAGTCTCTTGTGTCCCCAACACACCCAATACAATGGTAAATTGTATAGGTGCACTAGTTCGGCGAAGAGATGGTGATACAAGTGCAATATGGATGGTAGATATAGGTTTCTGTAATATGAAAATATAAAAACAGCAAGGTAACTAATGATAAAAGTGAGCGCAAACGGTATTGCAATGCGTTGAAACAAGGCCTAGGATTCATACTTTCACTAGTGCAAGTTCTCTCAAAAATAATAACATAATTGGATCATATAACTATCCCTCAACATGCAACAAAGAGTCACTCCAAAGTCACTAATAGCGGAGAACAAACAAAGAGATTATTGTAGGGTACGAAACCACCTCAAAGTTATTCTTTCGGATCGATCTATTCAAGAGGTCGTACTAGAATAACACCTTAAGACACATATCAACCAAAACCCTAATGTCACCTAGATACTCCAATGCCACCTCAAGTATCCATGGCTATGATTATACGATAAGCATCACACAATCTAAGATTCATCTATTCAAACCAACACAAAGAACTTCAAAGAGTGCCCCAAAGTTTCTACCGGAGAGTCAAGACGAAAACGTGTGCCAACCCCTATGCATAGGTTCATGGGCGGAACCCGCAAGTTGATCACCAAAACATACATCAAGTGAATCACGTGATATCCCGTTGTCACCACAGATAAGCACGGCAAGACATACATCAAGTGTTCTCAAATCCTTAAAGACTCAATCCGATAAGATAACTTCAAAGGGAAAACTCAATCCATTACAAGAGAGTGGAGGGGGAGAAACATCATAAGATCCAACTATAATAGCAAATCTCGCGATACATCAAGATCGTATCACCTCAAGAACACGAGAGAGAGAGAGAGATCAAACACATAGCTACTGGTACATACCCTCAGCCCCGAGGGTGAACTACTCCCTCCTCATCATGGAGGTCGTCGGGATGATGAAGATGGCCACCGGTGAAAGTTCCCCCCTCCGGCAGGGTGCCGGAACAGGGTCCCGATTGGTTTTTGGTGGCTACAAAGGCTTGCGGCGGCGGAACTCTCGATCTATTCTGTTCCCCGAAGTTTTTAGGGTATATGGATATATATAGGCGAAAGATGTCGGTCAGGGGAGCCACGAGGGGCCCATGAGGGTGGAGGGCGCGCCCCCCTACCTCGTGCCTTCCTCGTTGCTTCCCTTACGTGCACTCCAAGTCCCCTGGATTGCTTCCGTTCCAAAAATAACTCTCCCGAAGGTTTCATTCCGTTTGGACTCCGTTTGATATTCCTTTTCTGCGAAACACTGAAACAAGGAGAAAAACAGAAACTGGCACTGGGCTCTGGGTTAATAAGTTAGTCCCAAAAATAATATAAAACTGTTTAATAAAGCCCATAAACATCCAAAACAGATAATATAATAGCATGGAACAATGAAAAATTATAGATACGTTGTAGACATATTAGCATCCCCAAGCTTAATTCCTGCTCGTCCTCGAGTAGGTAAATGACAAAAACAGAATTTTTGATGTGGAATGCTACTTGGCATAATTTTTTTAATGTAACCCTCTTAATTGTGGTATGAATATTCAGATCCGAAAGATTCAAGATAAAAGTTTAATATTGACATAAAAATAATAATACTTCAAGCATACTAACTAAGCAATCATGTCTTCTACAAATAACATGGCCAAAGAAAGTTCATCCCTACAAAATCATATAGTTTGGTCATGCTCCATTTTCGTCACACAAGAATGCTCTCATCATGCACAACCCCGATGACAAGCCAAACAATTGTTTCATACTTTAGTAATCTCAAAAAATTTCAACCTTCACGCAATACATGAGCGTGAGCCATGGATATAGCACTATGGGTGGAATAGAATATGATGATGGGGGTTGTGTGGAGAAGACAAAAAGGGAGAAAGTCTCACATTGACGCGGCTAATCAACGGGCTAGGGAGATGCCCATCAATTGATGTCAATGCAAGGAGTAGGGATTGCCATGCAACGGATGCACTAGAGCTATAAAATGTATGAAAGCTCAACAAAAGAAACTAAGTGGGTGTGCATCCAACTTGCTTGCTCACGAAGACCTAGGGCATTTGAGGAAGCCCATCGTTGGAACAAACAAGCCATGTTCTATAATGAAAAATTCCCACTAGTATATGAAAGTGACAAAGCAAAAGACTCTCTATCATGAAGATCATGGTGCTACTTTGAAGCACAAGTGTGGAAAAAGGATAGTAGCATTGTCCCCTTTTTTTTGGGCCTTCCTTTTTTTATTTGGCCTTTCTTTTTTTATTTGGCCTTTCCTTTTTTTATTTGGCCTTTTTTAGGACAATTCTCTATTAATGATGATAATCACACTTCTATTTATTTACGACTCAATGATTACAACTCGATACTAGAACAAAGTATGACTCTATATGAATGCCTCCGGCGGTGTACCGGGATGGGCAATGACTCATCAGTGACATGTATGAAAGAATTATGAACGGTGGCTTTGCCACAAATACGATGTCAACTACATGATCATGCAAGGTAATATGAGAATGATGATGCGTGTCATAATAAACGAAACGGTGGAAAGTTGCATGGCAATATATCTCGGAATGGCTATGGAAATGCCATAATGGGTAGGTATGGTGGCTGTTTTGAGGAAGATATAAGGAGGTTTATGTGTGATAGAGCGTATCATATCATGGGGTTTGGATGCACCGGCAAAGTTTGCACCAACTCTCAAGGTGATAAAGGGCAATGCACGGTACCGAAGAGGCTAGCAATGATGGAAGGGTGAGAGTGCGTATAATCCATGGACTCAACATTAGTCATAAAGAACTCACATACTTATTGCAAAAATCTACAAGTCATCAAAAACCAAGCACTACGCGCATGCTCCTAGGGGGATAGATTGGTAGGAAAAGACCATCGCTCGTCCCCGACCGCCACTCATAAGGAGGACAATCAAAGAACACCTCATGTTTCAAATTTGTTACACGACGTTTACCATACGTGCATCCTACGGGACTTGCAAGCTTCAACACAAGTATTTCTCAAATTCACAACTACTCAACTAGCACAACTTTAATATTACTACCTCCATATCTCAAAACAATCATCAAGCATCAAACTTCTCTTAGTATTCAACACACTCATAAGAAAGTTTTTTACTAGTCTTGAATACCTAACATATTAGGATTAATTTCCCAATTTAAGCAAATTACCATGCTGTTTAAGACTCTCAAAATAATATAAGTGAAGCATGTGAGTTCATATATTTCTTCAAAATAAATCCACCACCGTAATCTAAAAGATATAAGTGAAGCACTAGAGCAAACAACAAACTACTCCGAAAGATATACGTGAAGATCGATGAGTAGTCGAATAATTGTGCAACTATGTGAAGAATCTCCCATTTAATAATTCCAGATCTTGATATTTTATTCAAAGAGCAAGCAAAACAAAAGAAAATAAAATGACTCTCCAAGCAAAACACATATCATGTGGTGAATAAAAATATAGCTCCAAGTAAATTTACCGATGGATGAGGACGAAAGAGGTGATGCCTTCCGGGGCATCCCCAAGCTTAGGCTCTTGTTTATCCTTGAATATTACCTTGGGGTGCCTTGGGCATCCCCAAGCTTAGACTCTTGCCACTCCTTATTCCATAGTCCATTGAATCTTTACCCAAAACTTGAAAACTTCACAACACAAAACTCAACAGAAAACTCGTGAGCTCCGTTAGCGAAAGAAAACAAAACACCACTTCAAGGTACTGTAATGAACTGATTCTTTATTTATATTGGTGTTATACCTACAGTATTCCAACTTCTCTATGGTTTATAAACTATTTTACTAGCCATAGATTCATCAAAATAAGCAAACAACACACGAAAAACAGAATCTGTCAAAAACAGAACAGTCTTTAGTAATCTGTAACTAACGCAAACTTCTGTAACTCCAAAAATTCGGAAATAAATTGGTGGACCTGAGGAATTTGTCTAGTAATCATCTGCAAAAATAATCAACTAAATATCACTCTCCAGTAAAATGTTTTAGCTAATCTCGTGAGCGCTAAAGTTTCTGTTTTTTACAGCATGATCATAAAGACTTCACCCAAGTCTTCCCAAAGGTTCTACTTGGCACAAACACTAATTAAAACATAAAACCACATCTAAACAGAAGCTAGATGGATTATTTACTCCTAAACAGAACCAAAAAGAAAGAAACTAAAATAAAATTGGGTTGCCTCCCAACAAGCGCTATCGTTTAACGCCCCTAGCTAGGCATGATGACTTCAATGATGCTCACATAAAAGATAAGAATTGAAACATAAAGAGAGCATCATGAAGAATATGACTAGCACATTTAAGTCTAACTCACTTCCTATGCATTGGGATTTTGTGAGCAAACAACTTATCGGAACAATAATCAACTAGCATAGGAAGGCAAAACAAGCATAACTTCAAAACTTTAAGCACATAGAGAGGAAACTTGATATTATTGCAATTCCTACAAGCATATATTCCTCCCTCATAATAATTTTCAGTAGCATCATGAATGAATTCAACAATATAACCAACAACTAAAGCATTCTTTTAATGATCTACAAGCATAGAAAATTTACTACTCTCCGCATAAGCAAAATTCTTCTCATTCGGGATAGTGGGGGTATCATAAGCGACTTGAATACTATAAATTGTTTCCACATTAAAAGAGTAATGTTTTGAAAAAGGGGAATCGTAATCATGACAAGTTTTATAAGTATAGTCATCACTACTTTCTATAGCATAATTTTCATCACAATAATCATCATAAGTAGCAACTTTGTTCTCATCATAATCGGTTGAAACCTCTTCCAAGATAGTGGAATCATCACTAAATAAAGTCATGACCTCTCCAAATCCACTTTCATATTCATCGCAATAAGATTCAACATCCTCCAAAATAGTGGGATCATTACTTCCTAAAGTTGACACTCTTCCAAACCCACTTTCATCAATATAATCATCATAAGTAGGAGGCATGCTATCTTCATAATAAATTTGCTCATCAAAATTTGGGAGGCTAAAAATATCATATTCATTAAATGTAGCATCCCCAAGCTTGGGACAAACATTAATTTCAGCAAATATATTCTCAAAAACATCATCTTCCACAATTATTTTTGATTCATTTTCATGAGGCACAACAATAATAGGAGCAACATTATTTGGGAGAGATATCTTTTTACCTCTCTTACTTTTTCTTTTCTTCTTCTTCACCACATCATGTGTGGGTTCAATCCTCTTTTTGGAGCTCCTTATTAATGAGATTGGTTGAATAGAAGGCTCTTCCTCGTTACCTCCTTCATCATAAGAAATAATAGGAGGATATTGGGAAGTCTCTTCCCTTTCATTAGTATTCTCTTCATCCTCTATTTGTTTTCTTGTCTTTATGTAATTGGCAATATAAGGGTTTTCAATGCAATTCACCGCACAATACATATAAATTTCTTCTAGATCAAAATTAAGAAGTTTATCACGGGCAAATATTGGAAGATAGTTAGTTATACGTTTCATTTCTTCATAACCCATAAGCAAACTAAGTTCATTATGATGTGCAAGGGTAATCAAGTCATCACAATTTTTGGAAACGATTAGATCATGAAACAATTTGGATCGGATAGTTAAATGACCACGTTCATTGCAAAGTTCACAAGTACGGCTAAGAAAATTTAAATTTTCAGCACAAACATCTAGCCTTTCTTGCAACCATTTAGTTTCTAAATACTTATGCCTCTTGCAAAATCTATCTTCTCTATTTGGTATGTATTTGCAAACTCTATGCACTCCACAGAAATCGACATGCTTATAAGAGACATTTCCATCATGACTAGTGCAATCATCATTAGTACTATGGATATTCAAAGAGTTCATACTAACAACATTGCAATTATGCTCATCATTCAAAGATTTAGTGCCAAATATTTTAATGCATTCTTCTTCTAACACTTTGGCACAATTTTCCTTTCCATCATACTCACGAAAGATATTAAAAAGATGAAGCGTATGAGGCAAACTCAATTATATTTTTTTATAGTTTTCTTGTTATAAACTAAACTAGTGCTAAAACAAGAAACAACAAGATTCGATTGCAAGATCTAAAGATATACCTTCAAGCACTCACCTCCCCGGCAACGGCGCCAGAAAAGAGCTTGATGTCTACTACGCAACCTTCTCCTTGTAGATGTTGTTGGGCCTCCAAGTGCAGAGGTTTGTAGGACAGTAGCAAATTTCCCTCAAGTGGATGACGTATGGTTTATCAATCCGTGGGAGGCATAGGATGAAGATGGTCTCTCTCAAGCAACCCTGCAACCAAATAACAAAGAGTCTCTTGTGTCCCCAACACACCCAATACAATGGTAAATTGTATAGGTGCACTAGTTCGGCGAAGAGATGGTGATACAAGTGCAATATGGATGGTAGATATAGGTTTTTGTAATCTGAAAATATAAAAACAGCAAGGTAACTAATGATAAAAGTGAGCGCAAACGCTATTGCAATGCGTTGAAACAAGGCCTAGGGTTCATACTTTCACTAGTGCAAGTTCTCTCAACAATAATAACATAATTGGATCATATAACTATCCCTCAACATGCAACAAAGAGTCACTCCAAAGTCACTAATAGCGGAGAACAAACGAAGAGATTATTGTAGGGTACGAAACCACCTCAAAGTTATTCTTTCGGATCGATGTATTCAAGAGTTCATACTAGAATAACACCTTAAGACACATATCAACCAAAACCCTAATGTCACCTAGATACTCCAGTGTCACCTCAAGTATCCATGGGTATGATTATACGATAAGCATCACACAATCTAAGATTCATCTATTCAAACCAACACAAAGAACTTCAAAGAGTGCCCCAAAGTTTCTACCGGAGAGTCAAGACGAAAACGTGTGCCAACCCCTATGCATAGGTTCATGGGCGGAACCCGCAAGTTGATCACCAAAACATACGTCAAGTGAATCACGTGATATCCTATTGTCACCACAGATAAGCACGGCAAGACATACATCAAGTGTTCTCAAATCCTTAAAGACTCAATCCGATAAGATAACTTCAAAGGGAAAACTCAATCCATTACAAGAGAGTGGAGGGAGAGAAACATCATAAGATCGAACTATAATAGCAAAGCTCGCGATACATCAAGATCGTATCACCTCAAGAACACGAGAGAGAGAGAGAGAGAGATCAAACACATAGCTACTGGTACATAACCTCAGCCCCGAGGGTGAACTACTCCCTCCTCGTCCTGGAGATCGCCGGGATGATGAAGATGGCCACCGGTGAAAGTTCCCCCCTCCGGCAGGGTGCCGGAACAGGGTCCCGATTGGTTTTTGGTGGCTACAGAGGCTTGCGGCGGCGGAACTCCCGACCTATTCTGTTCCCCGAAGTTTTTAGGGTATATGGATATATAGGCGAAAGAAGTCGGTCAGGGAAGCCACGAGGGGACCACGAGGGTGGAGGGCACGCCCAGGGGGGTGGGCGCACCCCCCTGCTTCGTGCCTTCCTCATTGCTTCCCTTACGTGCATTCCAAGTCCCCTGGATTGCTTCCGTTCCAAAAATAACTCTCCCGAAGGTTTCATTCCGTTTGGACTCCGTTTGATATTCCTTTTCTGCGAAACACTCAAACAAAGAGAAAAACAGAAACTGGCACTGGGCTCTGGGTTAATAAGTTAGTCCCAAAAATAATATAAAAGTGTTTAATAAAGCCCATAAACATCCAAAACTAATAATATAATAGCATGGAACAATAAAAAAATTATAGATACGTTGGAGACGTA
Source organism: Triticum aestivum (assembly GCF_018294505.1). Lineage (NCBI taxonomy): Eukaryota > Viridiplantae > Streptophyta > Magnoliopsida > Poales > Poaceae > Triticum > Triticum aestivum. The sequence goes on along the minus strand of NC_057814.1, from coordinate 127,710,587 downwards.
TCAGTTCACTTCATCCTCCAGGTATCATCCATATTGCGAGCAGAACCAAGTTCTCGTGCATGCGGAAGCGCGAAGGACTTTTCGTTTTTGAGGATAACCGCATATTCCTTAACTAGAGAATGTTGTGTCTCCCACACACATGGCAATATCCATCCGAACCAGCTACGACACATTTTTTTATCCATTTGCATAGGTCCCACCTGTTAGGAGGGGTGTAGAAATAAAAAGGAATCATAAAATGTCTTGCCACGGTGATTCAAAAGAGTGACCTCATCTAGCCAGTGGCACATGTAGCGCTAGAAGGATGGGCACGTACAGGGACAGTCCCCACTCCTCAGTATACCCATGTAGCCTTTTCGTTTAGTCTACCTAGCTGTCTAATCAACTGCCTGCAGGCCACTTCTCCCATTTAGTTCTCCATCGGGAACTGATTTTCCTCGGCTTCTTCACTACTCCTTCATCTTCATTTGCATCCAAACCACACTACATTCACATTGTTTTAACCTCTTCACATCCTCTTGGACTAATTCCAAAGACCCTATAAATAATCATATTCTTCAGTTAGACAAGCCATCTAATCCCAATTCTCCAAACCATAGCCCTCCGGTCCAGCGGTTCCAAATGAAGAAAGAGATCGAGATGCAGGTTTTTAGCGTCCAACATGTCCTCGTCGAAGGCTCGTTGAGCATAGTTGCCACAGTCACCGACCACCCAAGGGTTGTTCGGAAGTGGATCAACAATGTATCCAACTCCCTCCAAAAGGTGGAGATGAAGGTAATCGGTCTCGACGCAGAGTACACGGAGCGTGCCACTGGGAAGATCCAACGCGCCGCCGTCCTTCAGCTGTGCCTCAAAGATGATGTTTTGGTGTACCACATCATACACGCACCCTACATACCAGGTGAGCTTCACGAGTTCTTGTCTCGGGAGGACATATACTTCTGTGGGGCAGCCATCGCAGGGGACAAACAGAAGTTGCAGCCGTGATTTGAAAAGCATCGCTGACGTACAAACAAAAATAAAAATTCTTGTAGAAGATTGTGATATACCAACACCATCCCTATTCGACGTAGAAAATTTTGTGCTCGGAACAAATCTTCAGAAGGGTGACGAGACGCTGGCATTAAGGTCGTCTGGATGGGAGAATTATCCCTTGACGTATGAGCGGATAAAATATGCTGCCCTCGATGCCCGTTTGAGTTTTGAGATAGCTGCAAGGTCCAGAGAGCTTGTTGCGAAGCCATCTCCCACAGAAAATGAGAACGACAACAAGAAGAAGAATAAGATGCTGCATCAGCAGTAGGGCATTATGGATGGATGAACTATTTCCTCTCTTGTAAAAAAATCCCTCTCTGTCTATATTGATATAGATGGACTATTTCGATGCTGTGCATGTCTTTGGAACAAGTAGTAGTGTGGGTCCACCTGACTATAAGGAACTATTTATCTGCCTAGCTTTCTCTACTACTCCTTCCAGTGATCGGTATGCAATGCATGTGTCCGTAGACATGACAGCTTGTCCATAGAAGTTCAACTACAGCGACCATCACGTTTCATCCACTGCAATTCGCGATTCCCACGACGCCGCTCCAACCCACGACACCACGTCCCCGGACGTGCGCCTCACCCCTCTCGGCCGCACCGCCCCTCTGCCTTTGTTTGCATGACATGTGGGCCAGCTGAAATGCGGGGAGCATCAAGTTTCTACCACAGCCACACGCGATTCCCACGATGCCGCTCGAACCCATGACACCACACATCGCCCGACCTATGGCTCACCCCTCTCGGCCCCACTGCCCCTCTTCCTTCGGGAGCATTACATGTGGACCAGCCACCTATCGAGTCCACATGTTATTGACTGAAAGGCAGGTGTAGTAAGGCGCTGGAGCTCAGTCCTGAGGGCCCCGAGAGGTAAATGTAACTCCTGCGCCAGGCCTTGTGGTGCTACCGCTGCAGGAACTCGTGCCAAACTCGAGATTTGTTTCTTTACTATACATGCACCAACGATTTAATGGACATTGTGAATCTCAAAATGTGATGGGGAGCTCTAAATTTGAATTTGAAACTTATAAAACGAAAAAAATTCAAAACAAATAAACTGGGAGAGAGGGAGTATACCATAGGATGCGTCCCATACGAAACAAGTCCCCTGGTTTGTCACAGTGAAGATGCGGTTAGAAAGGAGCACAACGTCTTCATACTCGTATGGCAACAAATTGGCCGCAGACAGCATCGTCCACCTTTGACCGCCATGTGCAAGGTTCGTGCTATCTACTTCAATCTCATCGTGGTTCCATCGTACAAAATCAGGCGGTGGCCCATTGCATGGCTGATCCCAATGTTGGACAAAGGTTCTACGGGAACGGTGTCACCATTGTAAATGTTGTTCAAATTGATGTTGGTACCCTCCCGTACATATGCAAGCCAATCTCCACTCGCACCAGGCCTAACCTGAGAAACAGTGGGCAGGGGGAGAACTAGGAAATGGACACGAAAGTAGTCTTTAGAATGCATTTAATACGTGATCAAACTCATCTTACCTGCTCATCGGACAAAATCCGAGTGCCCCTCAACGTCGGCATCTCAAGGGGCGTCAACTTGCAACTACGGCCACGTGGCGCTAGAGAGACCCCCAAGGAAACATCCTCGTGCGTTGCACAGAACATCAAGATGCATTTGTATGAGTAGTTTATCTTGTGAGAGAAAAGGATGAACGAGGGAAGGCATTATTTGCAAATGTGGAGAGGGGTGTAGGTTTCTTTTTGCAAAATTGCCACAGTTTTCTTCCTATCCGTCAGATATAAATCGGACGGCCTATATTGCAGGATGGCAGGCACACCATCAGCACCAACTCTGTTTTTTTATTAGAGTAGAGACTACCAAGATGCTCGTGCGTTGCACGGAACATCAAGATCTTGTGGGAGAAAAGGATGAATGAGGGAAGGCCTTGTCTGCAAATGTGGAGAGAAATGCGGGTAAATTGTCATAGTTTCCTTCCTATCCATTAGATATAGATCGGACAGCCTATATTGCAGGATGGCAGGCACTACATCATCAACAACTCTACTTTTTATAAGATCTCTCATAAAAAGCAGAGTTGGTGATGATGGTGTGTCTGCAATCCTGCAATATAGGCCATCCAATTTATATCCGACGGATAGGAAGGAAACTATGGCAATTTTTCAAAAAGATACCCACACCCCTCTCCACATTTGCAAATATGGCCTTCCCTCGTTCATCCTTTTCTCCCACAAGATGAACTACTCATAAAAATGCATCTTGATGTCTCGTGCAACGCATGGGCATCTTGCTAGTATAAGAGAGTAGTAGACTAGCAAGATGCCCGTGTGTTGCACGGAACATCAAGATGCATTTGTATGAGTAGTTTATCTTGTGGGAGAAAAGGATGAACGAGGGAAGGCCTTATTTGCAAAGGTGGAGAGGGGTGTGGGTATTTTTTTTTGCAAAATTGCCATAGTTTCCTTCCTATCCGTCAGATACAAATCGGACGGCCTATATTGCAGGATGCCAGGCACACCATCATCAACAACTCTGTTTTTTATAAGAGTAGAGTAGAGATAGAGATAGAGACTACTACTACCAATGTGTTGGCCCGTGTGTTGCAATGGATCCAAAGTAGTAGAACAATACTTGTTCACGGGCTTGAAATATAAACACTCTAGTTTTGATATACATATATCAGTAAAAGTAAATCATGCTTCACTCAAAATATATTCCGTGTCCGCCGCCATCATCGAGGAGAAGTAGAACACGGGAGGCCGCCGCCACTTGGGTCCCATGAAGGCCACCGCCGAGTCGACGACTGCACATTCAGGTTGTTTGTTTGGTGCTTCGTCTCTTCCGTGGACCTTCGTCGACCCCGCAAGTTTCTGACGGACATGAGGAAAATAAAGGGATCCGCGGGCGGCCATTTAGATTAGGTACTCCCTCTCCGGCTGGCGGGAAATATTTGTTCTAATAATGGATAAATTGGATGTATCTATAACTAAAATGAGTCTAGATACATCCATTTCTAGGACAAGTATTTTCGGACGGAGGGAGTATTAATTATACCAAGAGAGCCGGATTAGCACCACTTAGTTCATGTAAATGTAATGACATCCATCATGTTTATATGAAGATCCGGCCTTTTTATATGAAATCCTTCATGCTTATATGAAAACAGTCCGTGTTTGCACGAATTTCATCTGGTTGGTTAGATTTGTGAAAACATATGCCGCTGGCATTTGATGTCGTCCTCCGCGGAAGGAAGCGGGAGGAAATTTGCCGGTTGCCGTTGGAGATGCTCTTATGCTGGAAATAATAGAGTCACATCCAATCCATTTGAATTAATTGCGTGTATGATTCTCCCTCTATAAAATGTTAATTGCATGTACAATGTACACATGACTTGCAGGGTGGCAACAGCTACGTACAAAAAGTAAAAAAGAAACAAGTCCATCCTTAATCTTGTATTCTAAGTACACTGTGGGTTCCACTGTCAGTACAGTAGCGAAAGAAAAAGGAGTATATATTAAATAAGTAATATATAATATAAAAATTTGAACTTAAAGACATAATTCGAACTCAGGTCATCGCGTTGCGAGCATCCGACGCTAACCAGTCCAGCACATTTTTGTTGTAGACCATGCTGGAGATATATCCCCATGTCTACTCTTATACTCCATCCGTTCCTAAATATTTGTCTTTTTCAGATTTCAAATGGACTACCACATACGGATGTGTATGTAGACATATTTTAGAGTGTAGATTCACTCATTTTGCTCCGTATGTAGTCACTTGTTGAAATCTCTACAAAGAAAAATATTTAGGAACGGAGGGAGTAGAAAACAGAGTTGGTGATGATGGTGTGCGTGCCATCCTGCAATATAGGCCGTCGGATTTATATCTAACGGATAGGAAGGAAACTATGGCAATTTTGCAAAAAGATACCCACACCCCTCTCCACGTTTGCAAATAAGGCCTTCCCTTGTTCATCCTTTTCTCTACTCTTACTAGCAATGTGCCCGTGCGTTGCAACGGATCCAAAATATAATAATACATGTTCACAAACTTGAAAGAAAAACACTCAGTTTGGTGTATATATCACTAAAAATATACTCGTATTAGGTTTCACTCAAAATATATTCCTTGTGGCTGTTTTGATGAGGTGGTGGAGGGATGTGGTTGGTTTCAAGATACTAAGGGGTTTCTGCAAATTGGAGCAGAGAAGTGGGGTCTTGTTGCGAAAATGCCATGACTTACATCATAGTGGTGAAATGCAGATCTGATGGTCAGAAATGACGGATGGCAGACACACCATCATCACCAACTGAGTCTTTTATAGGAGACTAGCAAGATGCCCATGCGTTGCACGGAAAATCAAGATGCGTTTGTATGAGTAGTTTATGTTGTGGGAGAAAAGGATGAATAAGAGAAGGCCTTATTTGCAAATGTGGAGAGGGGTGTGGGTATCTTTTTGCAAAATTGCCATAGTTTCCTTCCTATCCGTCAGATATAAATCAGACGTCCTATATTGCAGTATGCCAGGCACACCATCATCACCAACTCTGTTTTTTTATAAGAGTAGAGATAAAAAAACATAGTTGGTGATGATGGTGTGCCTGCCATCGTGCAGTATAGGCCGTCCGATTTATATCTGACGGATAGGAAGGAAACTATGGCAATTTTGCAAAAAGATACCCATACCCCTCTCCACATTTGCAAATAAGGCCTTCCTTCGTTCATCCTTTTCTCTCACAAGATAAACTACTCATATAAATGCATCTTGATGTTCCATGCAACGCATGGGCATCTTGCTAGTCTCTCACAAGATAAACTACTCATACAAATGCATCTTGATGTTCCGTGCAACGCACG